>NW_026645522.1:0-275913 GCF_949987535.1 Balaenoptera acutorostrata
CCTAGGAAAGAGAAAAATGGATAAAGAAGTTGTGGTCCTCATGTACAATGGAATATCACTCAGCCATGAAATCAACGTCATAAGGCTAGTAGCAACAGGATGAGTGGATTTAGGTACGACGATTCTAAGTGAAATAAGTCACACAGAAAAAGACACTTATCATAAGATATCACTTATAGAGGGAATGTAAAAACCGCTACACTTGAACTGAATTGCAAAACAGAACAGAGTCACACGTTTAGAAAACACAATATGGCTGCTGAACGGGAAAGGTGAGGTGGGGTGATGCATAAAACAAGGGTTTCAAATTAGCTCAGATACCGTTCCACAAACCCAATATGTAACAGACAAGACCTATTCCTTTTTCAGTGAACTGGACTCAACACCCCCTTTTCACCGCACAAGAATATATCTGACTAGTAAGAATCTTCAAACCTATGTATTGATATCTCTCTGTAAGTGAGTCAAGGGGGTGTAAAGCGGCATAAACACAGCCGTGAAAAGCAGCTAAACCCCATTATAAAAATAAATTACTTTTCAAAACCAGTGAAACAAAGACAGTGAAAGAGAGAGAAATTCTTACAAAATTCGTTCAGGGGCTGAGATGCAACCTGGATTGACCATATCTAGACCCACAGCTGATTGAGACATAAGGGTGGACACTCTTGGGGCTGAGAGGTTTGGTGAGGTTGGGTGAGCCAACGCAGACCCTTTCAAGTAATACTGCATGGTACCCATCCCATGGGTCCCAAATCTCCAGGTTCAAGGGCATCTTCCTACATCGAAAACATGCATGAGAAACCCAGAAGATGGTACACCGTGTGATCGGGAATGGTTTCTAAAACGCACCTCATTTCTCATCTCCTTGGCTCGGGTTCGCCATTCCAGCCGATTTACTAGCCATCTCCCTCCTTGGAGAATCAGCACCTTTAACCTCCTGTTCCGTACAGGTTGCAATTTGTCCTGAGGATGAACGGGAAGAGGGGGAACCAATGAGAGACTAGCTCTAGGTGTTGGGACAGGCACAGGTCACTCTATTTTCCCATCAGGAAGAAGAACTAAGCACAAGCTCAGCCTGCCCCCCAGAACCAGAAGAGGGCCTGAAGCAATCCTGCGCTTTTGCGGCCAGATCCCAAAAAAGCGAGTTGAAAAATGGAGCTCAGGGGCACTGCAATTCACAAACCTGCAGAGTTTTAAATGATACCTCTCGTCCACAAATATATTAAGGGAAGGCAACGAAGAGGCTTTGAAAGCAAGGCAGAATTGCAGGAAACAGATTTCAGGAGGTAGATTCGAATCCCCTTGAAAGCACACGAAAAGCGGCAAAACGTGGACAATGATGCCCTTGGCCAAAAAGGGCGTATGCGTTTTTTCCTGAATATATTCAGGAAAAAACGCATACGCCCTTTTTGGCCAACCAAGCAACCTGGAAAGGCAAATCAGCGCTCCAAAGAAGTCTCGCTTCCCAGCGGGCAAAAGGGCCATGCGGAAAAAGGTGTCCAAACCAGAAATGCAGGACCGGCCATGGAGAAATGGGAGCCTTGCTACGCTGATGGGTGGGATGTAAATTGCCAACAGCCACTCTGGAGAAGTGTACGGTGTGTTCTGAAACATCTAAAAAACACAGCTTGGAGAGCATAGGGCACTTCCACTCATGGGCGTATAAATTGGGAAAACTAAAAATCAGCAAGACACAGGCACCCCAAAGTTTAGGGCTGCTCTGTTGACAAGAACCCCCACTTCATTACACCTTAAATATCCTAGGAAAGAGAAAAATGGATAAAGAAGTTGTGGTCCTCATGTACAATGGAATATCACTCAGCCATGAAATCCACGTCATAAGGCTAGTAGCAGCACGATGAGTGGATTTAGGTACGACGATTCTAAGTGAAATAAGTCACACAGAAAAAGACACTTATCATAAGATATCACTTATAGAGGGAATGGAAAAACCGCTACACTTGAACTGAATTGCAAAACAGAACAGAGTCACACGTTTAGAAAACACACTATGGCTGCTGAACGGGAAAGGTGAGGTGGGGTGATGCATAAAACAAGGGTTTCAAATTAGCTCAGATACCGTTCCACAAACCCAATATGTAACAGACAAGACCTATTCCTTTTTCAGTGAACTGGACTCAACACCCCCTATTCACCGCACAAGAATATATCTGACTAGTAAGAATCTTCAAACCTATGTATTGATATCTCTCGGTAAGTGACTCAAGGGGGTGTAAAGCGGCATAAACACAGCCGTGAAAAGCAGCTACACCCCATTATAAAAATAAATTACTTTTCAAAACCCGTGAAACAAAGACAGTGAAAGAGAGAGAAATTCTTACAAAATTCGTTCAGGGGCTGTGATGCAACCTGGATTGACCATATCTAGACCCACAGCTGATTGAGACATAAGGGTGGACACTCTTGGGGCTGAGAGGTTTGGTGAGGTTGGGTGAGCCAACGCAGACCCTTTCAAGTAATACTGCATGGTACCCATCCCATGGGTCCCAAATCTCCAGGTTCAAGGGCATCTTCCTACATCGAAAACATGCATGAGAAACCCAGAAGATGGTACACCGTGTGATCGGGAAAGGTTTCTAAAACGCACCTCATTTCTCATCTCCTTGGCTCGGGTTCGCCATTCCAGCCGATTTACTAGCCATCTCCCTCCTTGGAGAATCAGCACCTTTAACCTCCTGTTCCGTACAGGTTGCAATTTGTCCTGAGGATGAACGGGAAGAGGGGGAACCAATGAGAGACTAGCTCTAGGTGTTGGGACAGGCACAGGTCACTCTATTTTCCCATCAGGAAGAAGAACTAAGCACAACCTCAGCCTGCCCCCCAGAACCAGAAGAGGGCCTGAAGCAATCCTGCGCTTTTGCGGCCAGCTCCCAAAAAAGCGAGTTGAAAAATGGAGCTCAGGGGCACTGCAATTCACAAACCTGCAGAGTTTTAAATGATACCTCTCGTCCACAAATATATTAAGGGAAGGCAACGAAGAGGCTTTGAAAGCAAGGCAGAATTGCAGGAAACAGATTTCAGGAGGTAGATTCGAATCCCCTTGAAAGCACATGAAAAGCGGCAAAACCTGGACAATGATGCCCTTGGCCAAAAAGGGCGTATGCGTTTTTTCCTGAATATATTCAGGAAAAAACGCATACGCCCTTTTTGGCCAACCAAGCAACCTGGAAAGGCAAATCAGCGCTCCAAAGAAGTCTCGCTTCCCAGCGGGCAAAAGGGCCATGCGGAAAAAGGTGTCCAAACCAGAAATGCAGGACCGGCCATGGAGAAATGGGAGCCTTGCTACGCTGATGGGTGGGATGTAAATTGCCAACAGCCACTCTGGAGAAGTGTACGGTGTGTTCTGAAACATCTAAAAAACACAGCTTGGAGAGCATAGGGCACTTCCACTCATGGGCGTATAAATTGGGAAAACTAAAAATCAGCAAGACACAGGCACCCCAAAGTTTAGGGCTGCTCTGTTGACAAGAACCCCCACTTCATTACACCTTAAATATCCTAGGAAAGAGAAAAATGGATAAAGAAGTTGTGGTCCTCATGTACAATGGAATATCACTCAGCCATGAAATCCACGTCATAAGGCTAGTAGCAGCACGATGAGTGGATTTAGGTACGACGATTCTAAGTGAAATAAGTCACACAGAAAAAGACACTTATCATAAGATATCACTTATAGAGGGAATGGAAAAACCGCTACACTTGAACTGAATTGCAAAACAGAACAGAGTCACACGTTTAGAAAACACACTATGGCTGCTGAACGGGAAAGGTGAGGTGGGGTGATGCATAAAACAAGGGTTTCAAATTAGCTCAGATACCGTTCCACAAACCCAATATGTAACAGACAAGACCTATTCCTTTTTCAGTGAACTGGACTCAACACCTCCTATTCACCGCACAAGAATATATCTGACTAGTAAGAATCTTCAAACCTATGTATTGATATCTCTCTGTAAGTGAGTCAAGGGGGTGTAAAGCGGCATAAACACAGCCGTGAAAAGCAGCTAAACCCCATTATAAAAATAAATTACTTTTCAAAACCAGTGAAACAAAGACAGTGAAAGAGAGAGAAATTCTTACAAAATTCGTTCAGGGGCTGTGATGCAACCTGGATTGACCATATCTAGACCCACAGCTGATTGAGACATAAGGGTGGACACTCTTGGGGCTGAGAGGTTCGGTGAGGTTGGGTGAGCCAACGCAGACCCTTTCAAGTAATACTGCATGGTACCCATCCCATGGGTCCCAAATCTCCAGGTTCAAGGGCATCTTCCTACATCGAAAACATGCATGAGAAACCCAGAAGATGGTACACCGTGTGATCCGGAAAGGTTTCTAAAACGCACCTCATTTCTCATCTCCTTGGCTCGGGTTCGCCATTCCAGCCGATTTACTAGCCATCTCCCTCCTTGGAGAATCAGCACCTTTAACCTCCTGTTCCGTACAGGTTGCAATTTGTCCTGAGGATGAACGGGAAGAGGGGGAACCAATGAGAGACTAGCTCTAGGTGTTGGGACAGGCACAGGTCACTCTATTTTCCCATCAGGAAGAAGAACTAAGCACAAGCTCAGCCTGCCCCCCAGAACCAGAAGAGGGCCTGAAGCAATCCTGCGCTTTTGCGGCCAGATCCCAAAAAAGCGAGTTGAAAAATGGAGCTCAGGGGCACTGCAATTCACAAACCTGCAGAGTTTTAAATGATACCTCTCGTCCACAAATATATTAAGGGAAGGCAACGAAGAGGCTTTGAAAGCAAGGCAGAATTGCAGGAAACAGATTTCAGGAGGTAGATTCGAATCCCCTTGAAAGCACACGAAAAGCGGCAAAACGTGGACAATGATGCCCTTGGCCAAAAAGGGTGTATGCGTTTTTTCCTGAATATATTCAGGAAAAAACGCATACGCCCTTTTTGGCCAACCAAGCAACCTGGAAAGGCAAATCAGCGCTCCAAAGAAGTCTCGCTTCCCAGCGGGCAAAAGGGCCATGCGGAAAAAGGTGTCCAAACCAGAAATGCAGGACCGGCCATGGAGAAATGGGAGCCTTGCTACGCTGATGGGTGGGATGTAAATTGCCAACAGCCACTCTGGAGAAGTGTACGGTGTGTTCTGAAACATCTAAAAAACACAGCTTGGAGAGCATAGGGCACTTCCACTCATGGGCGTATAAATTGGGAAAACTAAAAATCAGCAAGACACAGGCACCCCAAAGTTTAGGGCTGCTCTGTTGACAAGAACCCCCACTTCATTACACCTTAAATATCCTAGGAAAGAGAAAAATGGATAAAGAAGTTGTGGTCCTCATGTACAATGGAATATCACTCAGCCATGAAATCCACGTCATAAGGCTAGTAGCAGCACGATGAGTGGATTTAGGTACGACGATTCTAAGTGAAATAAGTCACACAGAAAAAGACACTTATCATAAGATATCACTTATAGAGGGAATGTAAAAACCGCTACACTTGAACTGAATTGCAAAACAGAACAGAGTCACACGTTTAGAAAACACACTATGGCTGCTGAACGGGAAAGGTGAGGTGCGGTGATGCATAAAACAAGGGTTTCAAATTAGCTCAGATACCGTTCCACAAACCCAATATGTAACAGACAAGACCTATTCCTTTTTCAGTGAACTGGACTCAACACCCCCTATTCACCGCACAAGAATATATCTGACTAGTAAGAATCTTCAAACCTATGTATTGATATCTCTCGGTAAGTGAGTCAAGGGGGTGTAAAGCGGCATAAACACAGCCGTGAAAAGCAGCTACACCCCATTATAAAAATAAATTACTTTTCAAAACCCGTGAAACAAAGACAGTGAAAGAGAGAGAAATTCTTACAAAATTCGTTCAGGGGCTGTGATGCAACCTGGATTGACCATATCTAGACCCACAGCTGATTGAGACATAAGGGTGGACACTCTTGGGGCTGAGAGGTTTGGTGAGGTTGGGTGAGCCAATGCAGACCCTTTCAAGTAATACTGCATGGTACCCATCCCATGGGTCCCAAATCTCCAGGTTCAAGGGCATCTTCCTACATCGAAAACATGCATGAGAAACCCAGAAGATGGTACACCGTGTGATCGGGAAAGGTTTCTAAAACGCACCTCATTTCTCATCTCCTTGGCTCGGGTTCGCCATTCCAGCCGATTTACTAGCCATCTCCCTCCTTGGAGAATCAGCACCTTTAACCTCCTGTTCCGTACAGGTTGCAATTTGTCCTGAGGATGAACGGGCAGAGGGGGAACCAATGAGAGACTAGCTCTAGGTGTTGGGACAGGCACAGGTCACTCTATTTTCCCATCAGGAAGAAGAACTAAGCACAAGCTCAGCCTGCCCCCCAGAACCAGAAGAGGGCCTGAAGCAATCCTGCGCTTTTGCGGCCAGCTCCCAAAAAAGCGAGTTGAAAAATGGAGCTCAGGGGCACTGCAATTCACAAACCTGCAGAGTTTTAAATGATACCTCTCGTCCACAAATATATTAAGGGAAGGCAACGAAGAGGCTTTGAAAGCAAGGCAGAATTGCAGGAAATAGATTTCAGGAGGTAGATTCGAATCCCCTTGAAAGCACACGAAAAGCGGCAAAACGTGGACAATGATGCCCTTGGCCAAAAAGGGCGTATGCGTTTTTCCCTGAATATATTCAGGAAAAAACGCATACGCCCTTTTTGGCCAACCAAGCAACCTGGAAAGGCAAATCAGCGCTCCAAAGAAGTCTCGCTTCCCAGCGGGCAAAAGGGCCATGCGGAAAAAGGTGTCCAAACCAGAAATGCAGGACCGGCCATGGAGAAATGGGAGCCTTGCTACGCTGATGGGTGGGATGTAAATTGCCAACAGCCACTCTGGAGAAGTGTACGGTGTGTTCTGAAACATCTAAAAAACACAGCTTGGAGAGCATAGGGCACTTCCACTCATGGGCGTATACATTGGGAAAACTAAAAATCAGCAAGACACAGGCACCCCAAAGTTTAGGGCTGCTCTGTTGACAAGAACCCCCACTTCATTACACCTTAAATATCCTAGGAAAGAGAAAAATGGATAAAGAAGTTGTGGTCCTCATGTACAATGGAATATCACTCAGCCATGAAATCCACGTCATAAGGCTAGTAGCAGCACGATGAGTGGATTTAGGTACGACGATTCTAAGTGAAATAAGTCACACAAAAAAAGACACTTATCATAAGATATCACTTATAGAGGGAATGTAAAAACCGCTACACTTGAACTGAATTGCAAAACAGAACAGAGTCACACGTTTAGAAAACACACTATGGCTGCTGAACGGGAAAGGTGAGGTGGGGTGATGCATAAAACAAGGGTTTCAAATTAGCTCAGATACCGTTCCACAAACCCAATATGTAACAGACAAGACCTATTCCTTTTTCAGTGAACTGGACTCAACACCCCCTATTCACCGCACAAGAATATATCTGACTAGTAAGAATCTTCAAACCTATGTATTGATATCTCTCGGTAAGTGAGTCAAGGGGGTGTAAAGCGGCATAAACACAGCCGTGAAAAGCAGCTACACCCCATTATAAAAATAAATTACTTTTCAAAACCCGTGAAACAAAGACAGTGAAAGAGAGAGAAATTCTTACAAAATTCGTTCAGGGGCTGTGATGCAACCTGGATTGACCATATCTAGACCCACAGCTGATTGAGACATAAGGGTGGACACTCTTGGGGCTGAGAGGTTTGGTGAGGTTGGGTGAGCCAACGCAGACCCTTTCAAGTAATACTGCATGGTACCCATCCCATGGGTCCCAAATCTCCAGGTTCAAGGGCATCTTCCTACATCGAAAACATGCATGAGAAACCCAGAAGATGGTACACCGTGTGATCGGGAAAGGTTTCTAAAACGCACCTCATTTCTCATCTCCTTGGCTCGGGTTCGCCATTCCAGCCGATTTACTAGCCATCTCCCTCCTTGGAGAATCAGCACCTTTAACCTCCTGTTCCGTACAGGTTGCAATTTGTCCTGAGGATGAACGGGCAGAGGGGGAACCAATGAGAGACTAGCTCTAGGTGTTGGGACAGGCACAGGTCACTCTATTTTCCCATCAGGAAGAAGAACTAAGCACAAGCTCAGCCTGCCCCCCAGAACCAGAAGAGGGCCTGAAGCAATCCTGCGCTTTTGCGGCCAGCTCCCAAAAAAGCGAGTTGAAAAATGGAGCTCAGGGGCACTGCAATTCACAAACCTGCAGAGTTTTAAATGATACCTCTCGTCCACAAATATATTAAGGGAAGGCAACGAAGAGGCTTTGAAAGCAAGGCAGAATTGCAGGAAACAGATTTCAGGAGGTAGATTCGAATCCCCTTGAAAGCACACGAAAAGCGGCAAAACGTGGACAATGATGCCCTTGGCCAAAAAGGGCGTATGCGTTTTTCCCTGAATATATTCAGGAAAAAACGCATACGCCCTTTTTGGCCAACCAAGCAACCTGGAAAGGCAAATCAGCGCTCCAAAGAAGTCTCGCTTCCCAGCGGGCAAAAGGGCCATGCGGAAAAAGGTGTCCAAACCAGAAATGCAGGACCGGCCATGGAGAAATGGGAGCCTTGCTACGCTGATGGGTGGGATGTAAATTGCCAACAGCCACTCTGGAGAAGTGTACGGTGTGTTCTGAAACATCTAAAAAACACAGCTTGGAGAGCATAGGGCACTTCCACTCATGGGCGTATAAATTGGGAAAACTAAAAATCAGCAAGACACAGGCACCCCAAAGTTTAGGGCTGCTCTGTTGACAAGAACCCCCACTTCATTACACCTTAAATATCCTAGGAAAGAGAAAAATGGATAAAGAAGTTGTGGTCCTCATGTACAATGGAATATCACTCAGCCATGAAATCCACGTCATAAGGCTAGTAGCAGCACGATGAGTGGATTTAGGTACGACGATTCTAAGTGAAATAAGTCACACAGAAAAAGACACTTATCATAAGATATCACTTATAGAGGGAATGTAAAAACCGCTACACTTGAACTGAATTGCAAAACAGAACAGAGTCACACGTTTAGAAAACACACTATGGCTGCTGAACGGGAAAGGTGAGGTGGGGTGATGCATAAAACAAGGGTTTCAAATTAGCTCAGATACCGTTCCACAAACCCAATATGTAACAGACAAGACCTATTCCTTTTTCAGTGAACTGGACTCAACACCCCCTATTCACCGCACAAGAATATATCTGACTAGTAAGAATCTTCAAACCTATGTATTGATATCTCTCGGTAAGTGAGTCAAGGGGGTGTAAAGCGGCATAAACACAGCCGTGAAAACCAGCTACACCCCATTATAAAAATAAATTACTTTTCAAAACCCGTGAAACAAAGACAGTGAAAGAGAGAGAAATTCTTACAAAATTCGTTCAGGGGCTGTGATGCAACCTGGATTGACCATATCTAGACCCACAGCTGATTGAGACATAAGGGTGGACACTCTTGGGGCTGAGAGGTTTGGTGAGGTTGGGTGAGCCAACGCAGACCCTTTCAAGTAATACTGCATGGTACCCATCCCATGGGTCCCAAATCTCCAGGTTCAAGGGCATCTTCCTACATCGAAAACATGCATGAGAAACCCAGAAGATGGTACACCGTGTGATCGGGAAAGGTTTCTAAAACGCACCTCATTTCTCATCTCCTTGGCTCGGGTTCGCCATTCCAGCCGATTTACTAGCCATCTCCCTCCTTGGAGAATCAGCACCTTTAACCTCCTGTTCCGTACAGGTTGCAATTTGTCCTGAGGATGAACGGGCAGAGGGGGAACCAATGAGAGACTAGCTCTAGGTGTTGGGACAGGCACAGGTCACTCTATTTTCCCATCAGGAAGAAGAACTAAGCACAAGCTCAGCCTGCCCCCCAGAACCAGAAGAGGGCCTGAAGCAATCCTGCGCTTTTGCGGCCAGCTCCCAAAAAAGCGAGTTGAAAAATGGAGCTCAGGGGCACTGCAATTCACAAACCTGCAGAGTTTTAAATGATACCTCTCGTCCACAAATATATTAAGGGAAGGCAACGAAGAGGCTTTGAAAGCAAGGCAGAATTGCAGGAAACAGATTTCAGGAGGTAGATTCGAATCCCCTTGAAAGCACACGAAAAGCGGCAAAACGTGGACAATGATGCCCTTGGCCAAAAAGGGCGTATGCGTTTTTCCCTGAATATATTCAGGAAAAAACGCATACGCCCTTTTTGGCCAACCAAGCAACCTGGAAAGGCAAATCAGCGCTCCAAAGAAGTCTCGCTTCCCAGCGGGCAAAAGGGCCATGCGGAAAAAGGTGTCCAAACCAGAAATGCAGGACCGGCCATGGAGAAATGGGAGCCTTGCTACGCTGATGGGTGGGATGTAAATTGCCAACAGCCACTCTGGAGAAGTGTACGGTGTGTTCTGAAACATCTAAAAAACACAGCTTGGAGAGCATAGGGCACTTCCACTCATGGGCGTATACATTGGGAAAACTAAAAATCAGCAAGACACAGGCACCCCAAAGTTTAGGGCTGCTCTGTTGACAAGAACCCCCACTTCATTACACCTTAAATATCCTAGGAAAGAGAAAAATGGATAAAGAAGTTGTGGTCCTCATGTACAATGGAATATCACTCAGCCATGAAATCCACGTCATAAGGCTAGTAGCAGCACGATGAGTGGATTTAGGTACGACGATTCTAAGTGAAATAAGTCACACAGAAAAAGACACTTATCATAAGATATCACTTATAGAGGGAATGTAAAAACCGCTACACTTGAACTGAATTGCAAAACAGAACAGAGTCACACGTTTAGAAAACACACTATGGCTGCTGAACGGGAAAGGTGAGGTGGGGTGATGCATAAAACAAGGGTTTCAAATTAGCTCAGATACCGTTCCACAAACCCAATATGTAACAGACAAGACCTATTCCTTTTTCAGTGAACTGGACTCAACACCCCCTATTCACCGCACAAGAATATATCTGACTAGTAAGAATCTTCAAACCTATGTATTGATATCTCTCGGTAAGTGAGTCAAGGGGGTGTAAAGCGGCATAAACACAGCCGTGAAAAGCAGCTACACCCCATTATAAAAATAAATTACTTTTCAAAACCCGTGAAACAAAGACAGTGAAAGAGAGAGAAATTCTTACAAAATTCGTTCAGGGGCTGTGATGCAACCTGGATTGACCATATCTAGACCCACAGCTGATTGAGACATAAGGGTGGACACTCTTGGGGCTGAGAGGTTTGGTGAGGTTGGGTGAGCCAACGCAGACCCTTTCAAGTAATACTGCATGGTACCCATCCCATGGGTCCCAAATCTCGAGGTTCAAGGGCATCTTCCTACATCGAAAACATGCATGAGAAACCCAGAAGATGGTACACCGTGTGATCGGGAAAGGTTTCTAAAACGCACCTCATTTCTCATCTCCTTGGCTCGGGTTCGCCATTCCAGCCGATTTACTAGCCATCTCCCTCCTTGGAGAATCAGCACCTTTAACCTCCTGTTCCGTACAGGTTGCAATTTGTCCTGAGGATGAACGGGCAGAGGGGGAACCAATGAGAGACTAGCTCTAGGTGTTGGGACAGGCACAGGTCACTCTATTTTCCCATCAGGAAGAAGAACTAAGCACAAGCTCAGCCTGCCCCCCAGAACCAGAAGAGGGCCTGAAGCAATCCTGCGCTTTTGCGGCCAGCTCCCAAAAAAGCGAGTTGAAAAATGGAGCTCAGGGGCACTGCAATTCACAAACCTGCAGAGTTTTAAATGATACCTCTCGTCCACAAATATATTAAGGGAAGGCAACGAAGAGGCTTTGAAAGCAAGGCAGAATTGCAGGAAACAGATTTCAGGAGGTAGATTCGAATCCCCTTGAAAGCACACGAAAAGCGGCAAAACGTGGACAATGATGCCCTTGGCCAAAAAGGGCGTATGCGTTTTTCCCTGAATATATTCAGGAAAAAACGCATACGCCCTTTTTGGCCAACCAAGCAACCTGGAAAGGCAAATCAGCGCTCCAAAGAAGTCTCGCTTCCCAGCGGGCAAAAGGGCCATGCGGAAAAAGGTGTCCAAACCAGAAATGCAGGACCGGCCATGGAGAAATGGGAGCCTTGCTACGCTGATGGGTGGGATGTAAATTGCCAACAGCCACTCTGGAGAAGTGTACGGTGTGTTCTGAAACATCTAAAAAACACAGCTTGGAGAGCATAGGGCACTTCCACTCATGGGCGTATAAATTGGGAAAACTAAAAATCAGCAAGACACAGGCACCCCAAAGTTTAGGGCTGCTCTGTTGACAAGAACCCCCACTTCATTACACCTTAAATATCCTAGGAAAGAGAAAAATGGATAAAGAAGTTGTGGTCCTCATGTACAATGGAATATCACTCAGCCATGAAATCCACGTCATAAGGCTAGTAGCAGCACGATGAGTGGATTTAGGTACGACGATTCTAAGTGAAATAAGTCACACAGAAAAAGACACTTATCATAAGATATCACTTATAGAGGGAATGGAAAAACCGCTACACTTGAACTGAATTGCAAAACAGAACAGAGTCACACGTTTAGAAAACACACTATGGCTGCTGAACGGGAAAGGTGAGGTGGGGTGATGCATAAAACAAGGGTTTCAAATTAGCTCAGATACCGTTCCACAAACCCAATATGTAACAGACAAGACCTATTCCTTTTTCAGTGAACTGGACTCAACACCTCCTATTCACCGCACAAGAATATATCTGACTAGTAAGAATCTTCAAACCTATGTATTGATATCTCTCTGTAAGTGAGTCAAGGGGGTGTAAAGCGGCATAAACACAGCCGTGAAAAGCAGCTAAACCCCATTATAAAAATAAATTACTTTTCAAAACCAGTGAAACAAAGACAGTGAAAGAGAGAGAAATTCTTACAAAATTCGTTCAGGGGCTGTGATGCAACCTGGATTGACCATATCTAGACCCACAGCTGATTGAGACATAAGGGTGGACACTCTTGGGGCTGAGAGGTTCGGTGAGGTTGGGTGAGCCAACGCAGACCCTTTCAAGTAATACTGCATGGTACCCATCCCATGGGTCCCAAATCTCCAGGTTCAAGGGCATCTTCCTACATCGAAAACATGCATGAGAAACCCAGAAGATGGTACACCGTGTGATCCGGAAAGGTTTCTAAAACGCACCTCATTTCTCATCTCCTTTGCTCGGGTTCGCCATTCCAGCCGATTTACTAGCCATCTCCCTCCTTGGAGAATCAGCACCTTTAACCTCGTGTTCCCTACAGGTTGCAATTTGTCCTGAGGATGAACGGGAAGAGGGGGAACCAATGAGAGACTAGCTCTAGGTGTTGGGACAGGCACAGGTCACTCTATTTTCCCATCAGGAAGAAGAATTAAGCACAAGCTCAGCCTGCCCCCCAGAACCAGAAGAGGGCCTGAAGCAATCCTGCGCTTTTGCGGCCAGCTCCCAAAAAAGCGAGTTGAAAAATGGAGCTCAGGGGCACTGCAATTCACAAACCTGCAGAGTTTTAAATGATACCTCTCGTCCACAAATATATTAAGGGAAGGCAACGAAGAGGCTTTGAAAGCAAGGCAGAATTGCAGGAAACAGATTTCAGGAGGTAGATTCGAATCCCCTTGAAAGCACATGAAAAGCGGCAAAACGTGGACAATGATGCCCTTGGCCAAAAAGGGCGTATGCGTTTTTTCCTGAATATATTCAGGAAAAAACGCATACGCCCTTTTTGGCCAACCAAGCAACCTGGAAAGGCAAATCAGCGCTCCAAAGAAGTCTCGCTTCCCAGCGGGCAAAAGGGCCATGCGGAAAAAGGTGTCCAAACCAGAAATGCAGGACCGGCCATGGAGAAATGGGAGCCTTGCTACGCTGATGGGTGGGATGTAAATTGCCAACAGCCACTCTGGAGAAGTGTACGGTGTGTTCTGAAACATCTAAAAAACACAGCTTGGAGAACATAGGGCACTTCCACTCATGGGCGTATACATTGGGAAAACTAAAAATCAGCAAGACACAGGCACCCCAAAGTTTAGGGCTGCTCTGTTGACAAGAACCCCCACTTCATTACACCTTAAATATCCTAGGAAAGAGAAAAATGGATAAAGAAGTTGTGGTCCTCATGTACAATGGAATATCACTCAGCCATGAAATCAACGTCATAAGGCTAGTAGCAACAGGATGAGTGGATTTAGGTACGACGATTCTAAGTGAAATAAGTCACACAGAAAAAGACACTTATCATAAGATATCACTTATAGAGGGAATGTAAAAACCGCTACACTTGAACTGAATTGCAAAACAGAACAGAGTCACACGTTTAGAAAACACAATATGGCTGCTGAACGGGAAAGGTGAGGTGGGGTGATGCATAAAACAAGGGTTTCAAATTAGCTCAGATACCGTTCCACAAACCCAATATGTAACAGACAAGACCTATTCCTTTTTCAGTGAACTGGACTCAACACCCCCTTTTCACCGCACAAGAATATATCTGACTAGTAAGAATCTTCAAACCTATGTATTGATATCTCTCTGTAAGTGAGTCAAGGGGGTGTAAAGCGGCATAAACACAGCCGTGAAAAGCAGCTAAACCCCATTATAAAAATAAATTACTTTTCAAAACCAGTGAAACAAAGACAGTGAAAGAGAGAGAAATTCTTACAAAATTCGTTCAGGGGCTGAGATGCAACCTGGATTGACCATATCTAGACCCACAGCTGATTGAGACATAAGGGTGGACACTCTTGGGGCTGAGAGGTTTGGTGAGGTTGGGTGAGCCAACGCAGACCCTTTCAAGTAATACTGCATGGTACCCATCCCATGGGTCCCAAATCTCCAGGTTCAAGGGCATCTTCCTACATCGAAAACATGCATGAGAAACCCAGAAGATGGTACACCGTGTGATCGGGAATGGTTTCTAAAACGCACCTCATTTCTCATCTCCTTGGCTCGGGTTCGCCATTCCAGCCGATTTACTAGCCATCTCCCTCCTTGGAGAATCAGCACCTTTAACCTCCTGTTCCGTACAGGTTGCAATTTGTCCTGAGGATGAACGGGAAGAGGGGGAACCAATGAGAGACTAGCTCTAGGTGTTGGGACAGGCACAGGTCACTCTATTTTCCCATCAGGAAGAAGAACTAAGCACAAGCTCAGCCTGCCCCCCAGAACCAGAAGAGGGCCTGAAGCAATCCTGCGCTTTTGCGGCCAGATCCCAAAAAAGCGAGTTGAAAAATGGAGCTCAGGGGCACTGCAATTCACAAACCTGCAGAGTTTTAAATGATACCTCTCGTCCACAAATATATTAAGGGAAGGCAACGAAGAGGCTTTGAAAGCAAGGCAGAATTGCAGGAAACAGATTTCAGGAGGTAGATTCGAATCCCCTTGAAAGCACACGAAAAGCGGCAAAACGTGGACAATGATGCCCTTGGCCAAAAAGGGCGTATGCGTTTTTTCCTGAATATATTCAGGAAAAAACGCATACGCCCTTTTTGGCCAACCAAGCAACCTGGAAAGGCAAATCAGCGCTCCAAAGAAGTCTCGCTTCCCAGCGGGCAAAAGGGCCATGCGGAAAAAGGTGTCCAAACCAGAAATGCAGGACCGGCCATGGAGAAATGGGAGCCTTGCTACGCTGATGGGTGGGATGTAAATTGCCAACAGCCACTCTGGAGAAGTGTACGGTGTGTTCTGAAACATCTAAAAAACACAGCTTGGAGAGCATAGGGCACTTCCACTCATGGGCGTATAAATTGGGAAAACTAAAAATCAGCAAGACACAGGCACCCCAAAGTTTAGGGCTGCTCTGTTGACAAGAACCCCCACTTCATTACACCTTAAATATCCTAGGAAAGAGAAAAATGGATAAAGAAGTTGTGGTCCTCATGTACAATGGAATATCACTCAGCCATGAAATCCACGTCATAAGGCTAGTAGCAGCACGATGAGTGGATTTAGGTACGACGATTCTAAGTGAAATAAGTCACACAGAAAAAGACACTTATCATAAGATATCACTTATAGAGGGAATGGAAAAACCGCTACACTTGAACTGAATTGCAAAACAGAACAGAGTCACACGTTTAGAAAACACACTATGGCTGCTGAACGGGAAAGGTGAGGTGGGGTGATGCATAAAACAAGGGTTTCAAATTAGCTCAGATACCGTTCCACAAACCCAATATGTAACAGACAAGACCTATTCCTTTTTCAGTGAACTGGACTCAACACCCCCTATTCACCGCACAAGAATATATCTGACTAGTAAGAATCTTCAAACCTATGTATTGATATCTCTCGGTAAGTGACTCAAGGGGGTGTAAAGCGGCATAAACACAGCCGTGAAAAGCAGCTACACCCCATTATAAAAATAAATTACTTTTCAAAACCCGTGAAACAAAGACAGTGAAAGAGAGAGAAATTCTTACAAAATTCGTTCAGGGGCTGTGATGCAACCTGGATTGACCATATCTAGACCCACAGCTGATTGAGACATAAGGGTGGACACTCTTGGGGCTGAGAGGTTTGGTGAGGTTGGGTGAGCCAACGCAGACCCTTTCAAGTAATACTGCATGGTACCCATCCCATGGGTCCCAAATCTCCAGGTTCAAGGGCATCTTCCTACATCGAAAACATGCATGAGAAACCCAGAAGATGGTACACCGTGTGATCGGGAAAGGTTTCTAAAACGCACCTCATTTCTCATCTCCTTGGCTCGGGTTCGCCATTCCAGCCGATTTACTAGCCATCTCCCTCCTTGGAGAATCAGCACCTTTAACCTCCTGTTCCGTACAGGTTGCAATTTGTCCTGAGGATGAACGGGAAGAGGGGGAACCAATGAGAGACTAGCTCTAGGTGTTGGGACAGGCACAGGTCACTCTATTTTCCCATCAGGAAGAAGAACTAAGCACAACCTCAGCCTGCCCCCCAGAACCAGAAGAGGGCCTGAAGCAATCCTGCGCTTTTGCGGCCAGCTCCCAAAAAAGCGAGTTGAAAAATGGAGCTCAGGGGCACTGCAATTCACAAACCTGCAGAGTTTTAAATGATACCTCTCGTCCACAAATATATTAAGGGAAGGCAACGAAGAGGCTTTGAAAGCAAGGCAGAATTGCAGGAAACAGATTTCAGGAGGTAGATTCGAATCCCCTTGAAAGCACATGAAAAGCGGCAAAACCTGGACAATGATGCCCTTGGCCAAAAAGGGCGTATGCGTTTTTTCCTGAATATATTCAGGAAAAAACGCATACGCCCTTTTTGGCCAACCAAGCAACCTGGAAAGGCAAATCAGCGCTCCAAAGAAGTCTCGCTTCCCAGCGGGCAAAAGGGCCATGCGGAAAAAGGTGTCCAAACCAGAAATGCAGGACCGGCCATGGAGAAATGGGAGCCTTGCTACGCTGATGGGTGGGATGTAAATTGCCAACAGCCACTCTGGAGAAGTGTACGGTGTGTTCTGAAACATCTAAAAAACACAGCTTGGAGAGCATAGGGCACTTCCACTCATGGGCGTATAAATTGGGAAAACTAAAAATCAGCAAGACACAGGCACCCCAAAGTTTAGGGCTGCTCTGTTGACAAGAACCCCCACTTCATTACACCTTAAATATCCTAGGAAAGAGAAAAATGGATAAAGAAGTTGTGGTCCTCATGTACAATGGAATATCACTCAGCCATGAAATCCACGTCATAAGGCTAGTAGCAGCACGATGAGTGGATTTAGGTACGACGATTCTAAGTGAAATAAGTCACACAGAAAAAGACACTTATCATAAGATATCACTTATAGAGGGAATGGAAAAACCGCTACACTTGAACTGAATTGCAAAACAGAACAGAGTCACACGTTTAGAAAACACACTATGGCTGCTGAACGGGAAAGGTGAGGTGGGGTGATGCATAAAACAAGGGTTTCAAATTAGCTCAGATACCGTTCCACAAACCCAATATGTAACAGACAAGACCTATTCCTTTTTCAGTGAACTGGACTCAACACCTCCTATTCACCGCACAAGAATATATCTGACTAGTAAGAATCTTCAAACCTATGTATTGATATCTCTCTGTAAGTGAGTCAAGGGGGTGTAAAGCGGCATAAACACAGCCGTGAAAAGCAGCTAAACCCCATTATAAAAATAAATTACTTTTCAAAACCAGTGAAACAAAGACAGTGAAAGAGAGAGAAATTCTTACAAAATTCGTTCAGGGGCTGTGATGCAACCTGGATTGACCATATCTAGACCCACAGCTGATTGAGACATAAGGGTGGACACTCTTGGGGCTGAGAGGTTCGGTGAGGTTGGGTGAGCCAACGCAGACCCTTTCAAGTAATACTGCATGGTACCCATCCCATGGGTCCCAAATCTCCAGGTTCAAGGGCATCTTCCTACATCGAAAACATGCATGAGAAACCCAGAAGATGGTACACCGTGTGATCCGGAAAGGTTTCTAAAACGCACCTCATTTCTCATCTCCTTGGCTCGGGTTCGCCATTCCAGCCGATTTACTAGCCATCTCCCTCCTTGGAGAATCAGCACCTTTAACCTCCTGTTCCGTACAGGTTGCAATTTGTCCTGAGGATGAACGGGAAGAGGGGGAACCAATGAGAGACTAGCTCTAGGTGTTGGGACAGGCACAGGTCACTCTATTTTCCCATCAGGAAGAAGAACTAAGCACAAGCTCAGCCTGCCCCCCAGAACCAGAAGAGGGCCTGAAGCAATCCTGCGCTTTTGCGGCCAGATCCCAAAAAAGCGAGTTGAAAAATGGAGCTCAGGGGCACTGCAATTCACAAACCTGCAGAGTTTTAAATGATACCTCTCGTCCACAAATATATTAAGGGAAGGCAACGAAGAGGCTTTGAAAGCAAGGCAGAATTGCAGGAAACAGATTTCAGGAGGTAGATTCGAATCCCCTTGAAAGCACACGAAAAGCGGCAAAACGTGGACAATGATGCCCTTGGCCAAAAAGGGTGTATGCGTTTTTTCCTGAATATATTCAGGAAAAAACGCATACGCCCTTTTTGGCCAACCAAGCAACCTGGAAAGGCAAATCAGCGCTCCAAAGAAGTCTCGCTTCCCAGCGGGCAAAAGGGCCATGCGGAAAAAGGTGTCCAAACCAGAAATGCAGGACCGGCCATGGAGAAATGGGAGCCTTGCTACGCTGATGGGTGGGATGTAAATTGCCAACAGCCACTCTGGAGAAGTGTACGGTGTGTTCTGAAACATCTAAAAAACACAGCTTGGAGAGCATAGGGCACTTCCACTCATGGGCGTATAAATTGGGAAAACTAAAAATCAGCAAGACACAGGCACCCCAAAGTTTAGGGCTGCTCTGTTGACAAGAACCCCCACTTCATTACACCTTAAATATCCTAGGAAAGAGAAAAATGGATAAAGAAGTTGTGGTCCTCATGTACAATGGAATATCACTCAGCCATGAAATCCACGTCATAAGGCTAGTAGCAGCACGATGAGTGGATTTAGGTACGACGATTCTAAGTGAAATAAGTCACACAGAAAAAGACACTTATCATAAGATATCACTTATAGAGGGAATGTAAAAACCGCTACACTTGAACTGAATTGCAAAACAGAACAGAGTCACACGTTTAGAAAACACACTATGGCTGCTGAACGGGAAAGGTGAGGTGCGGTGATGCATAAAACAAGGGTTTCAAATTAGCTCAGATACCGTTCCACAAACCCAATATGTAACAGACAAGACCTATTCCTTTTTCAGTGAACTGGACTCAACACCCCCTATTCACCGCACAAGAATATATCTGACTAGTAAGAATCTTCAAACCTATGTATTGATATCTCTCGGTAAGTGAGTCAAGGGGGTGTAAAGCGGCATAAACACAGCCGTGAAAAGCAGCTACACCCCATTATAAAAATAAATTACTTTTCAAAACCCGTGAAACAAAGACAGTGAAAGAGAGAGAAATTCTTACAAAATTCGTTCAGGGGCTGTGATGCAACCTGGATTGACCATATCTAGACCCACAGCTGATTGAGACATAAGGGTGGACACTCTTGGGGCTGAGAGGTTTGGTGA
This sequence comes from Balaenoptera acutorostrata, assembly GCF_949987535.1. NCBI lineage: Eukaryota > Metazoa > Chordata > Mammalia > Artiodactyla > Balaenopteridae > Balaenoptera > Balaenoptera acutorostrata. The sequence continues at coordinate 20,037 of NW_026645522.1, forward strand.
GGTTGGGTGAGCCAATGCAGACCCTTTCAAGTAATACTGCATGGTACCCATCCCATGGGTCCCAAATCTCCAGGTTCAAGGGCATCTTCCTACATCGAAAACATGCATGAGAAACCCAGAAGATGGTACACCGTGTGATCGGGAAAGGTTTCTAAAACGCACCTCATTTCTCATCTCCTTGGCTCGGGTTCGCCATTCCAGCCGATTTACTAGCCATCTCCCTCCTTGGAGAATCAGCACCTTTAACCTCCTGTTCCGTACAGGTTGCAATTTGTCCTGAGGATGAACGGGCAGAGGGGGAACCAATGAGAGACTAGCTCTAGGTGTTGGGACAGGCACAGGTCACTCTATTTTCCCATCAGGAAGAAGAACTAAGCACAAGCTCAGCCTGCCCCCCAGAACCAGAAGAGGGCCTGAAGCAATCCTGCGCTTTTGCGGCCAGCTCCCAAAAAAGCGAGTTGAAAAATGGAGCTCAGGGGCACTGCAATTCACAAACCTGCAGAGTTTTAAATGATACCTCTCGTCCACAAATATATTAAGGGAAGGCAACGAAGAGGCTTTGAAAGCAAGGCAGAATTGCAGGAAATAGATTTCAGGAGGTAGATTCGAATCCCCTTGAAAGCACACGAAAAGCGGCAAAACGTGGACAATGATGCCCTTGGCCAAAAAGGGCGTATGCGTTTTTCCCTGAATATATTCAGGAAAAAACGCATACGCCCTTTTTGGCCAACCAAGCAACCTGGAAAGGCAAATCAGCGCTCCAAAGAAGTCTCGCTTCCCAGCGGGCAAAAGGGCCATGCGGAAAAAGGTGTCCAAACCAGAAATGCAGGACCGGCCATGGAGAAATGGGAGCCTTGCTACGCTGATGGGTGGGATGTAAATTGCCAACAGCCACTCTGGAGAAGTGTACGGTGTGTTCTGAAACATCTAAAAAACACAGCTTGGAGAGCATAGGGCACTTCCACTCATGGGCGTATACATTGGGAAAACTAAAAATCAGCAAGACACAGGCACCCCAAAGTTTAGGGCTGCTCTGTTGACAAGAACCCCCACTTCATTACACCTTAAATATCCTAGGAAAGAGAAAAATGGATAAAGAAGTTGTGGTCCTCATGTACAATGGAATATCACTCAGCCATGAAATCCACGTCATAAGGCTAGTAGCAGCACGATGAGTGGATTTAGGTACGACGATTCTAAGTGAAATAAGTCACACAAAAAAAGACACTTATCATAAGATATCACTTATAGAGGGAATGTAAAAACCGCTACACTTGAACTGAATTGCAAAACAGAACAGAGTCACACGTTTAGAAAACACACTATGGCTGCTGAACGGGAAAGGTGAGGTGGGGTGATGCATAAAACAAGGGTTTCAAATTAGCTCAGATACCGTTCCACAAACCCAATATGTAACAGACAAGACCTATTCCTTTTTCAGTGAACTGGACTCAACACCCCCTATTCACCGCACAAGAATATATCTGACTAGTAAGAATCTTCAAACCTATGTATTGATATCTCTCGGTAAGTGAGTCAAGGGGGTGTAAAGCGGCATAAACACAGCCGTGAAAAGCAGCTACACCCCATTATAAAAATAAATTACTTTTCAAAACCCGTGAAACAAAGACAGTGAAAGAGAGAGAAATTCTTACAAAATTCGTTCAGGGGCTGTGATGCAACCTGGATTGACCATATCTAGACCCACAGCTGATTGAGACATAAGGGTGGACACTCTTGGGGCTGAGAGGTTTGGTGAGGTTGGGTGAGCCAACGCAGACCCTTTCAAGTAATACTGCATGGTACCCATCCCATGGGTCCCAAATCTCCAGGTTCAAGGGCATCTTCCTACATCGAAAACATGCATGAGAAACCCAGAAGATGGTACACCGTGTGATCGGGAAAGGTTTCTAAAACGCACCTCATTTCTCATCTCCTTGGCTCGGGTTCGCCATTCCAGCCGATTTACTAGCCATCTCCCTCCTTGGAGAATCAGCACCTTTAACCTCCTGTTCCGTACAGGTTGCAATTTGTCCTGAGGATGAACGGGCAGAGGGGGAACCAATGAGAGACTAGCTCTAGGTGTTGGGACAGGCACAGGTCACTCTATTTTCCCATCAGGAAGAAGAACTAAGCACAAGCTCAGCCTGCCCCCCAGAACCAGAAGAGGGCCTGAAGCAATCCTGCGCTTTTGCGGCCAGCTCCCAAAAAAGCGAGTTGAAAAATGGAGCTCAGGGGCACTGCAATTCACAAACCTGCAGAGTTTTAAATGATACCTCTCGTCCACAAATATATTAAGGGAAGGCAACGAAGAGGCTTTGAAAGCAAGGCAGAATTGCAGGAAACAGATTTCAGGAGGTAGATTCGAATCCCCTTGAAAGCACACGAAAAGCGGCAAAACGTGGACAATGATGCCCTTGGCCAAAAAGGGCGTATGCGTTTTTCCCTGAATATATTCAGGAAAAAACGCATACGCCCTTTTTGGCCAACCAAGCAACCTGGAAAGGCAAATCAGCGCTCCAAAGAAGTCTCGCTTCCCAGCGGGCAAAAGGGCCATGCGGAAAAAGGTGTCCAAACCAGAAATGCAGGACCGGCCATGGAGAAATGGGAGCCTTGCTACGCTGATGGGTGGGATGTAAATTGCCAACAGCCACTCTGGAGAAGTGTACGGTGTGTTCTGAAACATCTAAAAAACACAGCTTGGAGAGCATAGGGCACTTCCACTCATGGGCGTATACATTGGGAAAACTAAAAATCAGCAAGACACAGGCACCCCAAAGTTTAGGGCTGCTCTGTTGACAAGAACCCCCACTTCATTACACCTTAAATATCCTAGGAAAGAGAAAAATGGATAAAGAAGTTGTGGTCCTCATGTACAATGGAATATCACTCAGCCATGAAATCCACGTCATAAGGCTAGTAGCAGCACGATGAGTGGATTTAGGTACGACGATTCTAAGTGAAATAAGTCACACAGAAAAAGACACTTATCATAAGATATCACTTATAGAGGGAATGTAAAAACCGCTACACTTGAACTGAATTGCAAAACAGAACAGAGTCACACGTTTAGAAAACACACTATGGCTGCTGAACGGGAAAGGTGAGGTGGGGTGATGCATAAAACAAGGGTTTCAAATTAGCTCAGATACCGTTCCACAAACCCAATATGTAACAGACAAGACCTATTCCTTTTTCAGTGAACTGGACTCAACACCCCCTATTCACCGCACAAGAATATATCTGACTAGTAAGAATCTTCAAACCTATGTATTGATATCTCTCGGTAAGTGAGTCAAGGGGGTGTAAAGCGGCATAAACACAGCCGTGAAAACCAGCTACACCCCATTATAAAAATAAATTACTTTTCAAAACCCGTGAAACAAAGACAGTGAAAGAGAGAGAAATTCTTACAAAATTCGTTCAGGGGCTGTGATGCAACCTGGATTGACCATATCTAGACCCACAGCTGATTGAGACATAAGGGTGGACACTCTTGGGGCTGAGAGGTTTGGTGAGGTTGGGTGAGCCAACGCAGACCCTTTCAAGTAATACTGCATGGTACCCATCCCATGGGTCCCAAATCTCCAGGTTCAAGGGCATCTTCCTACATCGAAAACATGCATGAGAAACCCAGAAGATGGTACACCGTGTGATCGGGAAAGGTTTCTAAAACGCACCTCATTTCTCATCTCCTTGGCTCGGGTTCGCCATTCCAGCCGATTTACTAGCCATCTCCCTCCTTGGAGAATCAGCACCTTTAACCTCCTGTTCCGTACAGGTTGCAATTTGTCCTGAGGATGAACGGGCAGAGGGGGAACCAATGAGAGACTAGCTCTAGGTGTTGGGACAGGCACAGGTCACTCTATTTTCCCATCAGGAAGAAGAACTAAGCACAAGCTCAGCCTGCCCCCCAGAACCAGAAGAGGGCCTGAAGCAATCCTGCGCTTTTGCGGCCAGCTCCCAAAAAAGCGAGTTGAAAAATGGAGCTCAGGGGCACTGCAATTCACAAACCTGCAGAGTTTTAAATGATACCTCTCGTCCACAAATATATTAAGGGAAGGCAACGAAGAGGCTTTGAAAGCAAGGCAGAATTGCAGGAAACAGATTTCAGGAGGTAGATTCGAATCCCCTTGAAAGCACACGAAAAGCGGCAAAACGTGGACAATGATGCCCTTGGCCAAAAAGGGCGTATGCGTTTTTCCCTGAATATATTCAGGAAAAAACGCATACGCCCTTTTTGGCCAACCAAGCAACCTGGAAAGGCAAATCAGCGCTCCAAAGAAGTCTCGCTTCCCAGCGGGCAAAAGGGCCATGCGGAAAAAGGTGTCCAAACCAGAAATGCAGGACCGGCCATGGAGAAATGGGAGCCTTGCTACGCTGATGGGTGGGATGTAAATTGCCAACAGCCACTCTGGAGAAGTGTACGGTGTGTTCTGAAACATCTAAAAAACACAGCTTGGAGAGCATAGGGCACTTCCACTCATGGGCGTATAAATTGGGAAAACTAAAAATCAGCAAGACACAGGCACCCCAAAGTTTAGGGCTGCTCTGTTGACAAGAACCCCCACTTCATTACACCTTAAATATCCTAGGAAAGAGAAAAATGGATAAAGAAGTTGTGGTCCTCATGTACAATGGAATATCACTCAGCCATGAAATCCACGTCATAAGGCTAGTAGCAGCACGATGAGTGGATTTAGGTACGACGATTCTAAGTGAAATACGTCACACAGAAAAAGACACTTATCATAAGATACCACTTATAGAGGGAATGTAAAAACCGCTACACTTGAACTGAATTGCAAAACAGAACAGAGTCACACGTTTAGAAAACACACTATGGCTGCTGAACGGGAAAGGTGTGGTGGGGTGATGCATAAAACAAGGTTTCAAATTAGCTCAGATACCGTTCCACAAACCCAATATGTAACAGACAAGACCTATTCCTTTTTCAGTGAACTGGACTCAACACCTCCTATTCACCGCACAAGAATATATCTGACTAGTAAGAATCTTCAAACCTATGTATTGATATCTCTCTGTAAGTGAGTCAAGGGGGTGTAAAGCGGCATAAACACAGCCGTGAAAAGCAGCTAAACCCCATTATAAAAATAAATTACTTTTCAAAACCAGTGAAACAAAGACAGTGAAAGAGAGAGAAATTCTTACAAAATTCGTTCAGGGGCTGAGATGCAACCTGGATTGACCATATCTAGACCCACAGCTGATTGAGACATAAGGGTGGACACTCTTGGGGCTGAGAGGTTTGGTGAGGTTGGGTGAGCCAACGCAGACCCTTTCAAGTAATACTGCATGGTACCCATCCCATGGGTCCCAAATCTCCAGGTTCAAGGGCATCTTCCTACATCGAAAACATGCATGAGAAACCCAGAAGATGGTACACCGTGTGATCGGGAAAGGTTTCTAAAACGCACCTCATTTCTCATCTCCTTGGCTCGGGTTCGCCATTCCAGCCGATTTACTAGCCATCTCCCTCCTTGGAGAATCAGCACCTTTAACCTCCTGTTCCGTACAGGTTGCAATTTGTCCTGAGGATGAACGGGAAGAGGGGGAACCAATGAGAGACTAGCTCTAGGTGTTGGGACAGGCACAGGTCACTCTATTTTCCCATCAGGAAGAAGAACTAAGCACAAGCTCAGCCTGCCCCCCAGAACCAGAAGAGGGCCTGAAGCAATCCTGCGCTTTTGCGGCCAGATCCCAAAAAAGCGAGTTGAAAAATGGAGCTCAGGGGCACTGCAATTCACAAACCTGCAGAGTTTTAAATGATACCTCTCGTCCACAAATATATTAAGGGAAGGCAACGAAGAGGCTTTGAAAGCAAGGCAGAATTGCAGGAAACAGATTTCAGGAGGTAGATTCGAATCCCCTTGAAAGCACACGAAAAGCGGCAAAACGTGGACAATGATGCCCTTGGCCAAAAAGGGCGTATGCGTTTTTTCCTGAATATATTCAGGAAAAAACGCATACGCCCTTTTTGGCCAACCAAGCAACCTGGAAAGGCAAATCAGCGCTCCAAAGAAGTCTCGCTTCCCAGCGGGCAAAAGGGCCATGCGGAAAAAGGTGTCCAAACCAGAAATGCAGGACCGGCCATGGAGAAATGGGAGCCTTGCTACGCTGATGGGTGGGATGTAAATTGCCAACAGCCACTCTGGAGAAGTGTACGGTGTGTTCTGAAACATCTAAAAAACACAGCTTGGAGAGCATAGGGCACTTCCACTCATGGGCGTATAAATTGGGAAAACTAAAAATCAGCAAGACACAGGCACCCCAAAGTTTAGGGCTGCTCTGTTGACAAGAACCCCCACTTCATTACACCTTAAATATCCTAGGAAAGAGAAAAATGGATAAAGAAGTTGTGGTCCTCATGTACAATGGAATATCACTCAGCCATGAAATCCACGTCATAAGGCTAGTAGCAGCACGATGAGTGGATTTAGGTACGACGATTCTAAGTGAAATAAGTCACACAGAAAAAGACACTTATCATAAGATATCACTTATAGAGGGAATGTAAAAACCGCTACACTTGAACTGAATTGCAAAACAGAACAGAGTCACACGTTTAGAAAACACACTATGGCTGCTGAACGGGAAAGGTGAGGTGGGGTGATGCATAAAACAAGGGTTTCAAATTAGCTCAGATACCGTTCCACAAACCCAATATGTAACAGACAAGACCTATTCCTTTTTCAGTGAACTGGACTCAACACCCCCTATTCACCGCACAAGAATATATCTGACTAGTAAGAATCTTCAAACCTATGTATTGATATCTCTCTGTAAGTGAGTCAATTGGGTGTAAAGCGGCCTAAACACAGCCGTGAAAAGCAGCTACACCCCATTATAAAAATAAATTTCTTTTCAAAACCCGTGAAACAAAGACAGTGAAAGAGAGAGAAATTCTTACAAAATTCGTTCAGGGGCTGTGATGCAACCTGGATTGACCATATCTAGACCCACAGCTGATTGAGACATAAGGGTGGATACTCTTGGGGCTGAGAGGTTTGGTGAGGTTGGGTGAGCCAACGCAGACCCTTTCAAGTAACACTGCATGGTACCCATCCCATGGGTCCCAAATCTCCAGGTTCAAGGGCATCTTCCTACATCGAAAACATGCATGAGAAACCCAGAAGATGGTACACCGTGTGATCGGGAAAGGTTTCTAAAACGCACCTCATTTCTCATCTCCTTGGCTCGGGTTCGCCATTCCAGCGGATTTACTAGCCATCTCCCTCCTTGGAGAATCAGCACCTTTAACCTCCTGTTCCGTACAGGTTGCAATTTGTCCTGAGGATGAACGGGCAGAGGGGGAACCAATGAGAGACTAGCTCTAGGTGTTGGGACAGGCACAGGTCACTCTATTTTCCCATCAGGAAGAAGAACTAAGCACAAGCTCAGCCTGCCCCCCAGAACCAGAAGAGGGCCTGAAGCAATCCTGCGCTTTTGCGGCCAGCTCCCAAAAAAGCGAGTTGAAAAATGGAGCTCAGGGGCACTGCAATTCACAAACCTGCAGAGTTTTAAATGATACCTCTCGTCCACAAATATATTAAGGGAAGGCAACGAAGAGGCTTTGAAAGCAAGGCAGAATTGCAGGAAACAGATTTCAGGAGGTAGATTCGAATCCCCTTGAAAGCACACGAAAAGCGGCAAAACGTGGACAATGATGCCCTTGGCCAAAAAGGGCGTATGCGTTTTTCCCTGAATATATTCAGGAAAAAACGCATACGCCCTTTTTGGCCAACCAAGCAACCTGGAAAGGCAAATCAGCGCTCCAAAGAAGTCTCGCTTCCCAGCGGGCAAAAGGGCCATGCGGAAAAAGGTGTCCAAACCAGAAATGCAGGACCGGCCATGGAGAAATGGGAGCCTTGCTACGCTGATGGGTGGGATGTAAATTGCCAACAGCCACTCTGGAGAAGTGTACGGTGTGTTCTGAAACATCTAAAAAACACAGCTTGGAGAGCATAGGGCACTTCCACTCATGGGCGTATAAATTGGGAAAACTAAAAATCAGCAAGACACAGGCACCCCAAAGTTTAGGGCTGCTCTGTTGACAAGAACCCCCACTTCATTACACCTTAAATATCCTAGGAAAGAGAAAAATGGATAAAGAAGTTGTGGTCCTCATGTATAATGGAATATCACTCAGCCATGAAATCCACGTCATAAGGCTAGTAGCAGCACGATGAGTGGATTTAGGTACGACGATTCTAAGTGAAATACGTCACACAGAAAAAGACACTTATCATAAGATACCACTTATAGAGGGAATGTAAAAACCGCTACACTTGAACTGAATTGCAAAACAGAACAGAGTCACACGTTTAGAAAACACACTATGGCTGCTGAACGGGAAAGGTGTGGTGGGGTGATGCATAAAACAAGGTTTCAAATTAGCTCAGATACCGTTCCACAAACCCAATATGTAACAGACAAGACCTATTCCTTTTTCAGTGAACTGGACTCAACACCTCCTATTCACCGCACAAGAATATATCTGACTAGTAAGAATCTTCAAACCTATGTATTGATATCTCTCTGTAAGTGAGTCAAGGGGGTGTAAAGCGGCATAAACACAGCCGTGAAAAGCAGCTAAACCCCATTATAAAAATAAATTACTTTTCAAAACCAGTGGAAACAAAGACAGTGAAAGAGAGAGAAATTCTTACAAAATTCGTTCAGGGGCTGTGATGCAACCTGGATTGACCATATCTAGACCCACAGCTGATTGAGACATAAGGGTGGACACTCTTGGGGCTGAGAGGTTCGGTGAGGTTGGGTGAGCCAACGCAGACCCTTTCAAGTAATACTGCATGGTACCCATCCCATGAGTCCCAAATCTCCAGGTTCAAGGGCATCTTCCTACATCGAAAACATGCATGAGAAACCCAGAAGATGGTACACCGTGTGATCGGGAAAGGTTTCTAAAACGCACCTCATTTCTCATCTCCTTGGCTCGGGTTCGCCATTCCAGCCAATTTACTAGCCATCTCCCTCCTTGGAGAATCAGCACCTTTAACCTCCTGTTCCATACAGGTTGCAGTTTGTCCTGAGGATGAACGGGAAGAGGGGGAACCAATGAGAGACTAGCTCTAGGTGTTGGGACAGGCACAGGTCACTCTATTTTCCCATCAGGAAGAAGAACTAAGCACAAGCTCAGCCTGCCCCCCAGAACCAGAAGAGGGCCTGAAGCAATCCTGCGCTTTTGCGGCCAGCTCCCAAAAAAGCGAGTTGAAAAATGGAGCTCAGGGGCACTGCAATTCACAAACCTGCAGAGTTTTAAATGATACCTCTCGTCCACAAATATATTAAGGGAAGGCAACGAAGAGGCTTTGAAAGCAAGGCAGAATTGCAGGAAACAGATTTCAGGAGGTAGATTCGAATCCCCTTGAAAGCACACGAAAAGCGGCAAAACGTGGACAATGATGCCCTTGGCCAAAAAGGGCGTATGCGTTTTTCCCTGAATATATTCAGGAAAAAACGCATACGCCCTTTTTGGCCAACCAAGCAACCTGGAAAGGCAAATCAGCGCTCCAAAGAAGTCTCGCTTCCCAGCGGGCAAAAGGGCCATGCGGAAAAAGGTGTCCAAACCAGAAATGCAGGACCGGCCATGGAGAAATGGGAGCCTTGCTACGCTGATGGGTGGGATGTAAATTGCCAACAGCCACTCTGGAGAAGTGTACGGTGTGTTCTGAAACATCTAAAAAACACAGCTTGGAGAGCATAGGGCACTTCCACTCATGGGCGTATAAATTGGGAAAACTAAAAATCAGCAAGACACAGGCACCCCAAAGTTTAGGGCTGCTCTGTTGACAAGAACCCCCACTTCATTACACCTTAAATATCCTAGGAAAGAGAAAAATGGATAAAGAAGTTGTGGTCCTCATGTACAATGGAATATCACTCAGCCATGAAATCCACGTCATAAGGCTAGTAGCAGCACGATGAGCGGATTTAGGTACGACGATTCTAAGTGAAATACGTCACACAGAAAAAGACACTTATCATAAGATACCACTTATAGAGGGAATGTAAAAACCGCTACACTTGAACTGAATTGCAAAACAGAACAGAGTCACACGTTTAGAAAATACACTATGGCTGCTGAACGGGAAAGGTGTGGTGGGGTGATGCATAAAACAAGGTTTCAAATTAGCTCAGATACCGTTCCACAAACCCAATATGTAACAGACAAGACCTATTCCTTTTTCAGTGAACTGGACTCAACACCTCCTATTCACCGCACAAGAATATATCTGACTAGTAAGAATCTTCAAACCTATGTATTGATATCTCTCTGTAAGTGAGTCAAGGGGGTGTAAAGCGGCATAAACACAGCCGTGAAAAGCAGCTAAACCCCATTATAAAAATAAATTACTTTTCAAAACCAGTGAAACAAAGACAGTGAAAGAGAGAGAAATTCTTACAAAATTCGTTCAGGGGCTGTGATGCAACCTGGATTGACCATATCTAGACCCACAGCTGATTGAGACATAAGGGTGGACACTCTTGGGGCTGAGAGGTTCGGTGAGGTTGGGTGAGCCAACGCAGACCCTTTCAAGTAATACTGCATGGTACCCATCCCATGAGTCCCAAATCTCCAGGTTCAAGGGCATCTTCCTACATCGAAAACATGCATGAGAAACCCAGAAGATGGTACACAGTGTGATCGGGAAAGGTTTCTAAAACGCACCTCATTACTCATCTCCTTGGCTCGGGTTCGCCATTCCAGCCAATTTACTAGCCATCTCCCTCCTTGGAGAATCAGCACCTTTAACCTCCTGTTCCATACAGGTTGCAGTTTGTCCTGAGGATGAACGGGAAGAGGGGGAACCAATGAGAGACTAGCTCTAGGTGTTGGGACAGGCACAGGTCACTCTATTTTCCCATGAGGAAGAAGAATTAAGCACAAGCTCAGCCTGCACCCCAGAACCAGAAGAGGGCCTGAAGCAATCCTGCGCTTTTGCGGCCAGCTCCCAAAAAAGCGAGTTGAAAAATGGAGCTCAGGGGCACTGCAATTCACAAACCTGCAGAGTTTTAAATGATACCTCTCCTCCACAAATATATTAAGGGAAGGCAACGAAGAGGCTTTGAAAGCAAGGCAGAATTGCAGGAAACAGATTTCAGGAGGTAGATTCGAATCCCCTTGAAAGCACACGAAAAGCGGCAAAACGTGGACAATGATGCCCTTGGCCAAAAAGGGCGTATGCGTTTTTTCCTGAATATATTCAGGAAAAAACGCATACGCCCTTTTTGGCCAACCAAGCAACCTGGAAAGGCAAATCAGCGCTCCAAAGAAGTCTCGCTTACCAGCGGGAAAAAGGGCCATGCGGAAAAAGGTGTCCAAACCAGAAATGCAGGACCGGCCATGGAGAAATGGGAGCCTTGCTACGCTGATGGGTGGGATGTAAATTGCCAATAGCCACTCTGGAGAAGTGTACGGTGTGTTCTGAAACATCTAAAAAACACAGCTTGGAGAGCATAGGGCACTTCCACTCATGGGCGTATAAATTGGGAAAACTAAAAATCAGCAAGACACAGGCACCCCAAAGTTTAGGGCTGCTCTGTTGACAAGAACCCCCACTTCATTACACCTTAAATATCCTAGGAAAGAGAAAAATGGATAAAGAAGTTGTGGTCCTCATGTACAATGGAATATCACTCAGCCATGAAATCCACGTCATAAGGCTAGTAGCAGCACGATGAGTGGATTTAGGTACGACGATTCTAAGTGAAATAAGTCACACAGAAAAAGACACTTATCATAAGATATCACTTATAGAGGGAATGTAAAAACCGCTACACTTGAACTGAATTGCAAAACAGAACAGAGTTACACGTCTAGAAAACACACTATGGCTGCTGAACGGGAAAGGTGAGGTGGGGTGATGCATAAAACAAGGGTTTCAAATTAGCTCAGATAGCGTTCCACAAACCCAATATGTAACAGACAAGACCTATTCCTTTTTCAGTGAACTGGACTCAACACCTCCTATTCAACGCACAAGAATATATCTGACTAGTAAGAATCTTCAAACCTATGTATTGATATCTCTCTGTAAGTGAGTCAAGGGGGTGTAAAGCGGCATAAACACAGCCGTGAAAAGCAGCTAAACCCCATTATAAAAATAAATTACTTTTCAAAACCAGTGAAACAAAGACAGTGAAAGAGAGAGAAATTCTTACAAAATTCGTTCAGGGGCTGTGATGCAACCTGGATTGACCATATCTAGACCCACAGCTGATTGAGACATAAGGGTGGACACTCTTGGGGCTGAGAGGTTCGGTGAGGTTGGGTGAGCCAACGCAGACCCTTTCAAGTAATACTGCATGGTACCCATCCCATGGGTCCCAAATCTCCAGGTTCAAGGGCATCTTCCTACATCGAAAACATGCATGAGAAACCCAGAAGATGGTACACCGTGTGATCGGGAAAGGTTTCTAAAACGCACCTCATTTCTCATCTCCTTGGCTCGGGTTCGCCATTCCAGCCGATTTACTAGCCATCTCCCTCCTTGGAGAATCAGCACCTTTAACCTCCTGTTCCGTACAGGTTGCAATTTGTCCTGAGGATGAACGGGAAGAGGGGGAACCAATGAGAGACTAGCTCTAGGTGTTGGGACAGGCACAGGTCACTCTATTTTCCCATCAGGAAGAAGAATTAAGCACAAGCTCAGCCTGCCCCCCAGAACCAGAAGAGGGCCTGAAGCAATCCTGCGCTTTTGCGGCCAGATCCCAAAAAAGCGAGTTGAAAAATGGAGCTCAGGGGCACTGCAATTCACAAACCTGCAGAGTTTTAAATGATACCTCTCGTCCACAAATATATTAAGGGAAGGCAACGAAGAGGCTTTGAAAGCAAGGCAGAATTGCAGGAAACAGATTTCAGGAGGTAGATTCGAATCCCCCTGAAAGCACACGAAAAGCGGCAAAACGTGGACAATGATGCCCTTGGCCAAAAAGGGCGTATGCGTATTTTCCTGAATATATTCAGGAAAAAACGCATACGCCCTTTTTGGCCAACCAAGCAACCTGGAAAGGCAAATCAGCGCTCCAAAGAAGTCTCGCTTCCCAGCGGGCAAAAGGGCCATGCGGAAAAAGGTGTCCAAACCAGAAATGCAGGACCGGCCATGGAGAAATGGGAGCCTTGCTACGCTGATGGGTGGGATGTAAATTGCCAACAGCCACTCTGGAGAAGTGTACGGTGTGTTCTGAAACATCTAAAAAACACAGCTTGGAGAGCATAGGGCACTTCCACTCATGGGCGTATAAATTGGGAAAACTAAAAATCAGCAAGACACAGGCACCCCAAAGTTTAGGTCTGTTCTGTTGACAGGAACCTCCACTTCATTACACCTTAAATATCCTAGGAAAGAGAAAAATGGATAAAGAAGTTGTGGTCCTTATATACAATGGAATATCACTCAGCCATGAAATCAACGTCATAAGGCTAGTAGCAGCATGATGAGTGGATTTAGGTACGAAGATTCTAAGTGAAATAAGTCACACAGAAAAAGACACTTATCATAAGATATCACTTATAGAGGGAATGTAAAAACCGCTACACTTGAACTGAATTACAAAACAGAACAGAGTCACACGTTTAGAAAACACACTATGGTTGCTGAACGGGAAAGGTGAGGTGGGGTGATGCATAAATCAAGGGTTTCAAATAATCTCAGATACCGTTCCATAAACCCAATATGTAGTAGACAAGACTTACTCCTTGCTCAGTGAACTGGACTCAACACCCCCTATTCACCGCACAAGAATATATTTGTCTAGTAAGAATCTTCAAACCTATGTATTGATATCTCTCTGTAAGTGAGTCAATTGGGTGTAAAGCGGCCTAAACACAGCCGTGAAAAGCAGCTAAACTCCATTATAAAAATAAATTACTTTTCAAAACCCGTGAAACAAAGACAGTGAAAGAGAGAGAAACTCTTACAAAATTCGTTCAGGGGCTGTGATGCAACCTGGATTGACCATATCTAGACCCACAGCTGATTGAGACATAAGGGTGGACACTCTTGGGGCTGAGAGGTTTGGTGAGGTTGCGTGAGCCAACGCAGACCCTTTAAAGTAATACTGCATGGTACCCATCCCATGGGTCCCAAATCTCCAGGTTCAAGGGCATCTTCCTACGTCGAAAACATGCATGAGAAACCCAGAAGATGGTACACCGTGTGATCGGGAAAGGTTTCTAAAACGCACCTCATTTCTCATCTCCTTGTGCTCGGGTTCGCCATTCCAGCTGCTTTACTAGCCATCTCCCTCCTTAGAGAATCAGCACCTTTAATCTCCTGTTCCGTACAGGTTGCAATTTGTCCTGAGGATGAACGGGAAGAGGGGAACCAATGAGACACTAGCTCTAGGGGTTGGGACAGGCACAGGTCACTCTATTTTCCCATCAGGAAGAAGAATTAACCACAAGCTCAGCCTGCCCCCCAGAACCAGAAGAGGGCCTGAAGCAATCCTGCACTTTTGCGGCCAGCTCCCGAAAAAGCGACTGGAAAAATGGAGCTCAGAGGCACTGCAATAAACAAACCTGCAGAGTTATAAACGATAACTCTCGTCCACAAATATATTGAGGGAAGGCAACGAAGAGGCTTTGAAAGCAAGGCAGAATTGCAGGAAACAGATTTCAGGAGGTAGATTCGAATCGCCTTGAAAGCACATGAAAAGCGGCAAAACGTGGACAATGATGCCCTTGGCCAAAAAGGGCGTATGCGTTTTTTCCTGAATATATTCAGGAAAAAACGCATACGCCCTTTTTGGCCAACCAAGCCACCTGGAAAGGCAAATCAGCCCTCCAAAGAAGTCTCGCTTCCCAGCGGGCAAAAGGGCCATGCGGAAAAAAGTGTCCAAACCAGAAATGCAGGACCGGCCATGGAGAAATGGGAGCCTTGCTACGCTGATGGGCGGGATGTAAATTGCCAACAGCCACTCTGGAGAAGTGTACGGTGTGTCCTGAAACATCTAAAAAACACAGCTTGGAGAGCATAGGGCACTTCCACTCATGGGGGTATAAATTGGGAAAACTAAAAATCAGCAAGACACAGGCACCCCAAAGTTTAGGGCTGCTCTGTTGACAAGAACCCCCACTTCATTACACCTTAAATATCCTAGGAAAGAGAAAAATGGATAAAGAAGTTGTGGTCCTCATGTACAATGGAATATCACTCAGCCATGAAATCAACGTCATAAGGCTAGTAGCAGCACGATGAGTGGATTTAGGTACGACGATTATAAATGAAATAAGTCACACAGAAAAAGACACTTATCATAAGATATCACTTATACAGGGAATGTAAAAACCGCTACACTTGAACTGAATTGCAAAACAGAACAGAGTCACACGTTTAGAAAACACACTATGGTTGCTGAACGGGAAAGGTGAGGTGGGGTGATGCATAAATCAAGGGTTTCAAATTATCTCAGATACCGTTCCATAAACCCAATATGTAGTAGACAAGACCTACTCCTTGCTCAGTGAACTGGCCTCAACACCCCCTATTCACCGCACAAGAATATATCTGACTAGTAAGAATCTTCAAACCTATGTATTGATATCTCTCTGTAAGTGAGTCAATTGGGTGTAAAGCGGCCTAAACACAGCCGTGAAAAGCAGCTAAACCCCATTATAAAAATAAATTACTTTTCAAAACCCGTGAAACAAAGACAGTGAAAGAGAGAGAAACTCTTACAAAATTCGTTCAGGGGCTGTGATGCAACCTGGATTGACCATATCTAGACCCACAGCTGATTGAGACATAAGGGTGGACACTCTTGGGGCTGAGAGGTTTGGTGAGGTTGCGTGAGCCAACGCAGACCCTTTAAAGTAATACTGCATGGTACCCATCCCATGGGTCCCAAATCTCCAGGTTCAAGGGCATCTTCCTACGTCGAAAACATGCATGAGAAACCCAGAAGATGGTACACCGTGTGATCGGGAAAGGTTTCTAAAACGCACCGCATTTCTCATCTCCTTGTGCTCGGGTTCGCCATTCCAGCCGCTTTACTAGCCATCTCCCTCCTTAGAGAATCAGCACCTTTAATCTCCTGTTCCGTACAGGTTGCAATTTGTCCTGAGGATGAACGGGAAGAGGGGAACCAATGAGAGACTAGCTCTAGGGGTTGGGACAGGCACAGGTCACTCTATTTTCCCATCAGGAAGAAGAATTAACCACAAGCTCAGCCTGCCCCCCAGAACCAGAAGTGGGCCTGAAGCAATCCTGCACTTTTGCGGCCAGCTCCCGAAAAAGCGACTGGAAAAATGGAGCTCAGAGGCACTGCAATAAACAAACCTGCAGAGTTATAAACGATAACTATCGTCCACAAATATATTGAGGGAAGGCAACGAAGAGGCTTTGAAAGCAAGGCAGAATTGCAGGAAACAGATTTCAGGAGGTAGATTCGAATCGCCTTGAAAGCACATGAAAAGCGGCAAAACGTGGACAATGATGCCCTTGGCCAAAAAGGGCGTATGCGTTTTTTCCTGAATATATTCAGGAAAAAACGCATACGCCCTTTTTGGCCAACCAAGCCACCTGGAAAGGCAAATCAGCGCTCCAAAGAAGTCTCGCTTCCCAGCGGGCAAAAGGGCCATGCGGAAAAAAGTGTCCAAACCAGAAATGCAGGACCGGCCATGGAGAAATGGGAGCCTTGCTACGCTGATGGGCGGGATGTAAATTGCCAACAGCCAATCTGGAGAAGTGTACGGTGTGTCCTGAAACATCTAAAAAACACAGCTTGGAGAGCATAGGGCACTTCCACTCATGGGCGTATAAATTGGGAAAACTAAAAATCAGCAAGACACAGGCACCCCAAAGTTTAGGGCTGCTCTGTTGACAAGAACCCCCACTTCATTACACCTTAAATATCCTAGGAAAGAGAAAAGTGGATAAAGAACTTGTGGTCCTCATGTACAATGGAATATCACTCAGCCATGAAATCCACGTCATAAGGCTAGTAGCAGCACGATGAGTGGATTTAGGTACGACGATTCTAAATGAAATAAGTCACACAGAAAAAGACACTTATCATAAGATATCACTTATAGAGGGAATGTAAAAACCGCTACACTTGAACTGAATTACAAAACAGAACAGAGTCACACGTTTAGAAAACACACTATGGTTGCTGAACGGGAAAGGTGAGGTGGGGTGATGCATAAATCAAGGGTTTCAAATTATCTCAGATACCGTTCCATAAACCCAATATGTAGTAGACAAGACCTACTCCTTGCTCAGTGAACTGGCCTCAACACCCCCTATTCACCGCACAAGAATATATCTGACTAGTAAGAATCTTCAAACCTATGTATTGATATCTCTCTGTAAGTGAGTCAATTGGGTGTAAAGCGGCCTAAACACAGCCGTGAAAAGCAGCTAAACTCCATTATAAAAATAAATTACTTTTCAAAACCCGTGAAACAAAGACAGTGAAAGAGAGAGAAACTCTTACAAAATTCGTTCAGGGGCTGTGATGCAACCTGGATTGACCATATCTAGACCCACAGCTGATTGAGACATAAGGGTGGACACTCTTGGGGCTGAGAGGTTTGGTGAGGTTGCGTGAGCCAACGCAGACCCTTTAAAGTAATACTGCATGGTACCCATCCCATGGGTCCCAAATCTCCAGGTTCAAGGGCATCTTCCTACGTCGAAAACATGCATGAGAAACCCAGAAGATGGTACACCGTGTGATCGGGAAAGGTTTCTAAAACGCACCTCATTTCTCATCTCCTTGTGCTCGGGTTCGCCATTCCAGCTGCTTTACTAGCCATCTCTCTCCTTAGAGAATCAGCACCTTTAATCTCCTGTTCCGTACAGGTTGCAATTTGTCCTGAGGATGAACGGGAAGAGGGGAACCAATGAGACACTAGCTGTAGGGGTTGGGACAGGCACAGGTCACTCTATTTTCCCATCAGGAAGAAGAATTAACCACAAGCTCAGCCTGACCCCCAGAACCAGAAGAGGGCCTGAAGCAATCCTGCACTTTTGCGGCCAGCTCCCGAAAAAGCGACTGGAAAAATGGAGCTCAGAGGCACTGCAATAAACAAACCTGCAGAGTTATAAACGATAACTCTCGTCCACAAATATATTGAGGGAAGGCAACGAAGAGGCTTTGAAAGCAAGGCAGAATTGCAGGAAACAGATTTCAGGAGGTAGATTCGAATCGCCTTGAAAGCACATGAAAAGCGGCAAAACGTGGACAATGATGCCCTTGGCCAAAAAGGGCGTATGCGTTTTTTCCTGAATATATTCAGGAAAAAACGCATACGCCCTTTTTGGCCAACCAAGCCACCTGGAAAGGCAAATCAGCGCTCCAAAGAAGTCTCGCTTCCCAGCGGGCAAAAGGGCCATGCGGAAAAAAGTGTCCAAACCAGAAATGCAGGACCGGCCATGGAGAAATGGGAGCCTTGCTACGCTGATGGGCGGGATGTAAATTGCCAACAGCCACTCTGGAGAAGTGTACGGTGTGTCCTGAAACATCTAAAAAACACAGCTTGGAGAGCATAGGGCACTTCCACTCATGGGCGTATAAATTGGGAAAACTAAAAATCAGCAAGACACAGGCACCCCAAAGTTTAGGGCTGCTCTGTTGACAAGAACCCCCACTTCATTACACCTTAAATATCCTAGGAAAGAGAAAAGTGGATACAGAAGTTGTGGTCCTCATGTACAATGGAATATCACTCAGCCATGAAATCCACGTCATAAGGCTAGTAGCAGCACGATGAGTGGATTTAGATACGACGATTCTAAATGAAATAAGTCACACAGAAAAAGACACTTATCATAAGATATCACTTATAGAGGGAATGTAAAAACCGCTACACTTGAACTGAATTACAAAACAGAACAGAGTCACACGTTTAGAAAACACACTATGGCTGCTGAACGGGAAAGGTGAGGTGGGGTGATGCATAAATCAAGGGTTTCAAATTAGCTCAGATACCGTTCCATAAACCCAATATGTAGTAGACAAGACCTACTCCTTGCTCAGTGAACTGGCCTCAACACCCCCTATTCACCGCACAAGAATATATCTGACTAGTAAGAATCTTCAAACCTATGTATTGATATCTATCTGTAAGTGAGTCAATTGGGTGTAAAGCAGCTTAAACACAGCCGTGAAAAGCAGCTAAACCCCATTATAAAAATAAATTACTTTTCAAAACCCGTGAAACAAAGACAGTGAAAGAGAGAGAAATTCTTACAAAATTCGTTCAGGGGCTGTGATGCAACCTGGATTGACCATATCTAGACCCACAGCTGATTGAGACATAAGGGTGGACACTCTTGGGGCTGAGAGTTTTCTTGAGGTTGCGTGAGCCAACGCAGACCCTTTAAAGTAATACTGCATGGTACCCACCCCATGGGTCCCAAATATCCAACTTCAAGGGCATCTTCCTACGTCGAAAACATGCATGAGAAACCCAGAAGATGGTACACCGTGTGATCGGGAAAGGTTTCTAAAACGCACCTCATTTCTCATCTCCTTGTGCTCGGGTTCGCCATTCCAGCCGCTTTACTAGCCATCTCCCTCCTTAGAGAATCAGCACCTTTAATCTCCTGTTCCGTACAGGTTGCAATTTGTCCTGAGGATGAACGGGAAGAGGGGAACCAATGAGAGACTAGCTCTAGGGGTTGGGACAGGCACAGGTCACTCTATTTTCCCATCAGGAAGAAGAATTAACCACAAGCTCAGCCTGCCCCCCAGAACCAGAAGAGTGCCTGAAGCAATCCTGCACTTTTGCGGCCAGCTCCCGAAAAAGCGACTGGAAAAATGGAGCTCAGAGGCACTGCAATAAACAAACCTGCAGAGTTATAAACGATAACTCTCGTCCACAAATATATTGAGGGAAGGCAACGAAGAGGCTTTGAAAGCAAGGCAGAATTGCAGGAAACAGATTTCAGGAGGTAGATTCGAATCGCCTTGAAAGCACATGAAAAGCGGCAAAACGTGGACAATGATGCCCTTGGCCAAAAAGGGCGTATGCGTTTTTTCCTGAATATATTCAGGAAAAAACGCATACGCCCTTTTTGGCCAACCAAGCCACCTGGAAAGGCAAATCAGCGCTCCAAAGAAGTCTCGCTTCCCAGCGGGCAAAAGGGCCATGCGGAAAAAAGTGTCCAAACCAGAAATGCAGGACCGGCCATGGAGAAATGGGAGCCTTGCTACGCTGATGGGCGGGATGTAAATTGCCAACAGCCACTCTGGAGAAGTGTACGGTGTGTCCTGAAACATCTAAAAAACACAGCTTGGAGAGCATAGGGCACTTCCACTCATGGGCGTATAAATTGGGAAAACTAAAAATCAGCAAGACACAGGCACCCCAAAGTTTAGGGCTGCTCTGTTGACAAGAACCCCCACTTCATTACACCTTAAATATCCTAGGAAAGAGAAAAGTGGATAAAGAACTTGTGGTCCTCATGTACAATGGAATATCACTCAGCCATGAAATCCACGTCATAAGGAAAGTAGCAGCACGATGAGTGGATTTAGGTACGACGATTCTAAATGAAATAAGTCACACAGAAAAAGACACTTATCATAAGATATCACTTATAGAGGGAATGTAAAAACCGCTACACTTGAACTGAATTACAAAACAGAACAGAGTCACACGTTTAGAAAACACACTATGGTTGCTGAACGGGAAAGGTGAGGTGGGGTGATGCATAAATCAAGGGTTTCAAATTATCTCAGATACCGTTCCATAAACCCAATATGTAGTAGACAAGACCTACTCCTTGCTCAGTGAACTGGCCTCAACACCCCCTATTCACCGCACAAGAATATATCTGACTAGTAAGAATCTTCAAACCTATGTATTGATATCTCTCTGTAAGTGAGTCAATTGGGTGTAAAGCGGCCTAAACACAGCCGTGAAAAGCAGCTAAACTCCATTATAAAAATAAATTACTTTTCAAAACCCGTGAAACAAAGACAGTGAAAGAGAGAGAAACTCTTACAAAATTCGTTCAGGGGCTGTGATGCAACCTGGATTGACCATATCTAGACCCACAGCTGATTGAGACATAAGGGTGGACACTCTTGGGGCTGAGAGGTTTGGTGAGGTTGCGTGAGCCAACGCAGACCCTTTAAAGTAATACTGCATGGTACCCATCCCATGGGTCCCAAATCTCCAGGTTCAAGGGCATCTTCCTACGTCAAAAACATGCATGAGAAACCCAGAAGATGGTACACCGTGTGATCGGGAAAGGTTTCTAAAACGCACCGCATTTCTCATCTCCTTGTGCTCGGGTTCGCCATTCCAGCCGCTTTACTAGCCATCTCCCTCCTTAGAGAATCAGCACCTTTAATCTCCTGTTCCGTACAGGTTGCAATTTGTCCTGAGGATGAACGGTAAGAGGGGAACCAATGAGAGACTAGCTCTAGGGGTTGGGACAGGCACAGGTCACTCTATTTTCCCATCAGGAAGAAGAATTAACCACAAGCTCAGCCTGCCCCCCAGAACCAGAAGAGTGCCTGAAGCAATCCTGCACTTTTGCGGCCAGCTCCCGAAAAAGCGACTGGAAAAATGGAGCTCAGAGGCACTGCAATAAACAAACCTGCAGAGTTATAAACGATAACTCTCGTCCACAAATATATTGAGGGAAGGCAACGAAGAGGCTTTGAAAGCAAGGCAGAATTGCAGGAAACAGATTTCAGGAGGTAGATTCGAATCGCCTTGAAAGCACATGAAAAGCGGCAAAACGTGGACAATGATACCCTTGGCCAAAAAGGGCGTATGCGTTTTTTCCTGAATATATTCAGGAAAAAACGCATACGCCCTTTTTGGCCAACCAAGCCACCTGGAAAGGCAAATCAGCGCTCCAAAGAAGTCTCGCTTCCCAGCGGGCAAAAGGGCCATGCGGAAAAAAGTGTCCAAACCAGAAATGCAGGACCGGCCATGGAGAAATGGGAGCCTTGCTACGCTGATGGGCGGGATGTAAATTGCCAACAGCCACTCTGGAGAAGTGTACGGTGTGTCCTGAAACATCTAAAAAACACAGCTTGGAGAGCATAGGGCACTTCCACTCATGGGCGTATAAATTGGGAAAACTAAAAATCAGCAAGACACAGGCACCCCAAAGTTTAGGGCTGCTCTGTTGACAAGAACCCCCACTTCATTACACCTTAAATATCCTAGGAAAGAGAAAAGTGGATAAAGAACTTGTGGTCCTCATGTACAATGGAATATCACTCAGCCATGAAATCCACGTCATAAGGAAAGTAGCAGCACGATGAGTGGATTTAGGTACGACGATTCTAAATGAAATAAGTCACACAGAAAAAGACACTTATCATAAGATATCACTTATAGAGGGAATGTAAAAACCGCTACACTTGAACTGAATTACAAAACAGAACAGAGTCACACGTTTAGAAAACACACTATGGTTGCTGAACGGGAAAGGTGAGGTGGGGTGATGCATAAATCAAGGGTTTCAAATTATCTCAGATACCGTTCCATAAACCCAATATGTAGTAGACAAGACCTACTCCTTGCTCAGTGAACTGGCCTCAACACCCCCTATTCACCGCACAAGAATATATCTGACTAGTAAGAATCTTCAAACCTATGTATTGATATCTCTCTGTAAGTGAGTCAATTGGGTGTAAAGCGGCCTAAACACAGCCGTGAAAAGCAGCTAAACTCCATTATAAAAATAAATTACTTTTCAAAACCCGTGAAACAAAGACAGTGAAAGAGAGAGAAACTCTTACAAAATTCGTTCAGGGGCTGTGATGCAACCTGGATTGACCATATCTAGACCCACAGCTGATTGAGACATAAGGGTGGACACTCTTGGGGCTGAGAGGTTTGGTGAGGTTGCGTGAGCCAACGCAGACCCTTTAAAGTAATACTGCATGGTACCCATCCCATGGGTCCCAAATCTCCAGGTTCAAGGGCATCTTCCTACGTCAAAAACATGCATGAGAAACCCAGAAGATGGTACACCGTGTGATCGGGAAAGGTTTCTAAAACGCACCGCATTTCTCATCTCCTTGTGCTCGGGTTCGCCATTCCAGCCGCTTTACTAGCCATCTCCCTCCTTAGAGAATCAGCACCTTTAATCTCCTGTTCCGTACAGGTTGCAATTTGTCCTGAGGATGAACGGGAAGAGGGGAACCAATGAGAGACTAGCTCTAGGGGTTGGGACAGGCACAGGTCTCTCTATTTTCCCATCAGGAAGAAGAATTAACCACAAGCTCAGCCTGCCCCTCAGAACCAGAAGAGGGCCTGAAGCAATCCTGCACTTTTGCGGCCAGCTCCCGAAAAAGCGACTGGAAAAATGGAGCTCAGAGGCACTGCAATAAACAAACCTGCAGAGTTATAAACGATAACTCTCGTCCACAAATATATTGAGGGAAGGCAACGAAGAGGCTTTGAAAGCAAGGCAGAATTGCAGGAAACAGATTTCAGGAGGTAGATTCGAATCGCCTTGAAAGCACATGAAAAGCGGCAAAACGTGGACAATGATGCCCTTGGCCAAAAAGGGCGTATGCGTTTTTTCCTGAATATATTCAGGAAAAAACGCATACGCCCTTTTTGGCCAACCAAGCCACCTGGAAAGGCAAATCAGCGCTCCAAAGAAGTCTCGCTTCCCAGCGGGCAAAAGGGCCATGCGGAAAAAAGTGTCCAAACCAGAAATGCAGGACCGGCCATGGAGAAATGGGAGCCTTGCTACGCTGATGGGCGGGATGTAAATTGCCAACAGCCACTCTGGAGAAGTGTACGGTGTGTCCTGAAACATCTAAAAAACACAGCTTGGAGAGCATAGGGCACTTCCACTCATGGGCGTATAAATTGGGAAAACTAAAAATCAGCAAGACACAGGCACCCCAAAGTTTAGGGCTGCTCTGTTGACAAGAACCCCCACTTCATTACACCTTAAATATCCTAGGAAAGAGAAAAGTGGATAAAGAACTTGTGGTCCTCATGTACAATGGAATATCACTCAGCCATGAAATCCACGTCATAAGGCTAGTAGCAGCACGATGAGTGGATTTAGGTACGACGATTCTAAATGAAATAAGTCACACAGAAAAAGACACTTATCATAAGATATCACTTATAGAGGGAATGTAAAAACCGCTACACTTGAACTGAATTACAAAACAGAACAGAGTCACACGTTTAGAAAACACACTATGGTTGCTGAACGGGAAAGGTGAGGTGGGGTGATGCATAAATCAAGGGTTTCAAATTATCTCAGATACCGTTCCATAAACCCAATATGTAGTAGACAAGACCTACTCCTTGCTCAGTGAACTGGCCTCAACACCCCCTATTCACCGCACAAGAATATATCTGACTAGTAAGAATCTTCAAACCTATGTATTGATATCTCTCTGTAAGTGAGTCAATTGGGTGTAAAGCGGCCTAAACACAGCCGTGAAAAGCAGCTAAACTCCATTATAAAAATAAATTACTTTTCAAAACCCGTGAAACAAAGACAGTGAAAGAGAGAGAAACTCTTACAAAATTCGTTCAGGGGCTGTGATGCAACCTGGATTGACCATATCTAGACCCACAGCTGATTGAGACATAAGGGTGGACACTCTTGGGGCTGAGAGGTTTGGTGAGGTTGCGTGAGCCAACGCAGACCCTTTAAAGTAATACTGCATGGTACCCATCCCATGGGTCCCAAATCTCCAGGTTCAAGGGCATCTTCCTACGTCAAAAACATGCATGAGAAACCCAGAAGATGGTACACCGTGTGATCGGGAAAGGTTTCTAAAACGCACCGCATTTCTCATCTCCTTGTGCTCGGGTTCGCCATTCCAGCCGCTTTACTAGCCATCTCCCTCCTTAGAGAATCAGCACCTTTAATCTCCTGTTCCGTACAGGTTGCAATTTGTCCTGAGGATGAACGGGAAGAGGGGAACCAATGAGAGACTAGCTCTAGGGGTTGGGACAGGCACAGGTCTCTCTATTTTCCCATCAGGAAGAAGAATTAACCACAAGCTCAGCCTGCCCCCCAGAACCAGAAGAGGGCCTGAAGCAATCCTGCACTTTTGCGGCCAGCTCCCGAAAAAGCGACTGGAAAAATGGAGCTCAGAGGCACTGCAATAAACAAACCTGCAGAGTTATAAACGATAACTCTCGTCCACAAATATATTGAGGGAAGGCAACGAAGAGGCTTTGAAAGCAAGGCAGAATTGCAGGAAACAGATTTCAGGAGGTAGATTCGAATCGCCTTGAAAGCACATGAAAAGCGGCAAAACGTGGACAATGATGCCCTTGGCCAAAAAGGGCGTATGCGTTTTTTCCTGAATATATTCAGGAAAAAACGCATACGCCCTTTTTGGCCAACCAAGCCACCTGGAAAGGCAAATCAGCGCTCCAAAGAAGTCTCGCTTCCCAGCGGGCAAAAGGGCCATGCGGAAAAAAGTGTCCAAACCAGAAATGCAGGACCGGCCATGGAGAAATGGGAGCCTTGCTACGCTGATGGGCGGGATGTAAATTGCCAACAGCCACTCTGGAGAAGTGTACGGTGTGTCCTGAAACATCTAAAAAACACAGCTTGGAGAGCATAGGGCACTTCAACTCATGGGCGTATAAATTGGGAAAACTAAAAATCAGCAAGACACAGGCACCCCAAAGTTTAGGGCTGCTCTGTTGACAAGAACCCCCACTTCATTACACCATAAATATCCTAGGAAAGAGAAAAGTGGATAAAGAACTTGTGGTCCTCATGTACAATGGAATATCACTCAGCCATGAAATCCACGTCATAAGGCTAGTAGCAGCACGATGAGTGGATTTAGGTACGACGATTCTAAATGAAATAAGTCACACAGAAAAAGACACTTATCATAAGATATCACTTATAGAGGGAATGTAAAAACCGCTACACTTGAACTGAATTACAAAACAGAACAGAGTCACACGTTTAGAAAACACACTATGGTTGCTGAACGGGAAAGGTGAGGTGGGGTGATGCATAAATCAAGGGTTTCAAATTATCTCAGATACCGTTCCATAAACCCAATATGTAGTAGACAAGACCTACTCCTTGCTCAGTGAACTGGCCTCAACACCCCCTATTCACCGCACAAGAATATATCTGACTAGTAAGAATCTTCAAACCTATGTATTGATATCTCTCTGTAAGTGAGTCAATTGGGTGTAAAGCGGCCTAAACACAGCCGTGAAAAGCAGCTAAACTCCATTATAAAAATAAATTTCTTTTCAAAACCCGTGAAACAAAGACAGTGAAAGAGAGAGAAACTCTTACAAAATTCGTTCAGGGGCTGTGATGCAACCTGGATTGACCATATCTAGACCCACAGCTGATTGAGACATAAGGGTGGACACTCTTGGGGCTGAGAGGTTTGGTGAGGTTGCGTGAGCCAACGCAGACCCTTTAAAGTAATACTGCATGGTACCCATCCCATGGGTCCCAAATCTCCAGGTTCAAGGGCATCTTCCTACGTCGAAAACATGCATGAGAAACCCAGAAGATGGTACACCGTGGGATCGGGAAAGGTTTCTAAAACGCACCTCATTTCTCATCTCCTTGTGCTCGGGTTCGCCATTCCAGCCGCTTTACTAGCCATCTCCCTCCTTAGAGAATCAGCACCTTTAATCTCCTGTTCCGTACAGGTTGCAATTTGTCCTGAGGATGAACGGGAAGAGGGGAACCAATGAGACACTAGCTCTAGGGGTTGGGACAGGCACAGGTCACTCTATTTTCCCATCAGGAAGAAGAATTAACCACAAGCTCAGCCTGCCCCCCAGAACCAGAAGAGGGCCTGAAGCAATCCTGCACTTTTGCGGCCAGCTCCCGAAAAAGCGACTGGAAAAATGGAGCTCAGGGGCACTGCAATAAACAAACCTGCAGAGTTATAAACGATAACTCTCGTCCACAAATATATTGAGGGAAGGCAACGAAGAGGCTTTGAAAGCAAGGCAGAATTGCAGGAAACAGATTTCAGGAGGTAGATTCGAATCGCCTTGAAAGCACATGTAAAGCGGCAAAACGTGGACAATGATGCCCTTGTCCAAAAAGGGCGTATGCGTTTTTTCCTGAATATATTCAGGAAAAAACGCATACGCCCTTTTTGGCCAACCAAGCCACCTGGAAAGGCAAATCAGCCCTCCAAAGAAGTCTCGCTTCCCAGCGGGCAAAAGGGCCATGCGGAAAAAAGTGTCCAAACCAGAAATGCAGGACCGGCCATGGAGAAATGGGAGCCTTGCTACGCTGATGGGCGGGATGTAAATTGCCAACAGCCACTCTGGAGAAGTGTACGGTGTGTCCTGAAACATCTAAAAAACACAGCTTGGAGAGCATAGGGCACTTCCACTCATGGGGGTATAAATTGGGAAAACTAAAAATCAGCAAGACACAGGCACCCCAAAGTTTAGGGCTGCTCTGCTGACAAGAACCCCCACTTCATTACACCTTAAATATCCTAGGAAAGAGAAAAGTGGATAAAGAACTTGTGGTCCTCATGTACAATGGAATATCACTCAGCCATGAAATCCACGTCATAAGGCTAGTAGCAGCACGATGAGTGGATTTAGGTACGAGGATTCTAAATGAAATAAGTCACACAGAAAAAGACACTTATCATAAGATATCACTTATAGAGGGAATGTAAAAACCGCTACACTTGAACTGAATTACAAAACAGAACAGAGTCACACGTTTAGAAAACACACTATGGTTGCTGAACGGGAAAGGTGAGGTGGGGTGATGCATAAATCAAGGGTTTCAAATTATCTCAGATACCGTTCCATAAACCCAATATGTAGTAGACAAGACCTACTCCTTGCTCAGTGAACTGGCCTCAACACCCCCTATTCACCGCACAAGAATATATCTGACTAGTAAGAATCTTCCAACCTATGTATTGATATCTCTCTGTAAGTGAGTCAATTGGGTGTAAAGCGGCCTAAACACAGCCGTGAAAAGCAGCTAAACCCCATTATAAAAATAAATTACTTTTCAAAACCCATGAAACAAAGACAGTGAAAGAGAGAGTAATTCTTACAAAATTCGTTCAGGGGCTGTGATGCAACCTGGATTGACCATATCTAGACCCACAGCTGAATTGAGACATAAGGATGGACACTCTTGGGGCTGAGAGGTTTGGTGAGGTTGCGTGAGCCAACGCAGTCCCTTTAAAGTAATACTGCATGGTACCCATCCCATGGGTCCCAAATCTCCAGGTTCAAGGGCAACTTCCCACCTCGAAAACATGCAGGAGAAACCCAGAAGATGGTACACCGTGTGATCGGGAAAGGTTTCTAAAACGCCCCTCATTTCTCATCTCCTTGTGCTCGGGTTCGCCATTCCAGCCGCTTTACTAGCCATCTCCCTCCTTGGAGAATCAGCACCTTTAATCTCCTGTTCCATACAGGTTGCAATTTGTCCTGAGGATGAACGGGAAGAGGGGAACCAATGAGAGACTAGCTCTAGGGGTTGGGACAGGCACAGGTCACTCTATTTTCCCATCAGGAAGAAGAATTAACCACAAGCTCAGCCTGCCCCCCAGAACCAGAAGAGGGCCTGAAGCAATCCTGCACTTTTGCGGCCAGCTCCCAAAAAAGAGACTGGAAAAATGGAGCTCAGGGGCACTGCAATTCACAAACCTGCAGAGTTATAAATGATAACTCTCGTCCACAAATATATTGAGGGAAGGCAACGAAAAGGCTTTGAAAGCAAGGAAGAATTGCAGGAAACAGATTTCAGGAGGTAGATTCGAATCGCCTTGAAAGCACATGAAAAGCGGCAAAACGTGGACAATGATGCCCTTGGCCAAAAAGGGCGTATGCGTTTTTTCCTGAATATATTCAGGAAAAAACGCATACGCCCTTTTTGGCCAACCAAGCCACCTGGAAAGGCAAATCAGCGCTCCAAAGAAGTCTCGCTTCCCAGCGGGCAAAAGGGCCATGCGGAAAAAAGTGTCCAAACCAGAAATGCAGGACCGGCCATGGAGAAATGGGAGCCTTGCTACGCTGATGGGCGGGATGTAAATTGCCAACAGCCACTCTGGAGAAGTGTACGGTGTGTCCTGAAACATCTAAAAAACACAGCTTGGAGAGCATAGGGCACTTCCACTCATGGGCGTATAAATTGGGAAAACTAAAAATCAGCAAGACACAGGCACCCCAAAGTTTAGGGCTACTCTGTTGACAAGAACCCCCACTTCATTACACCTTAAATATCCTAGGAAAGAGAAAAGTGGATACAGAAGTTGTGGTCCTCATGTACAATGGAATATCACTCAGCCATGAAATCCACGTCATAAGGCTAGTAGCAGCACGATGAGTGGATTTAGATACGAAGATTCTAAATGAAATAAGTCACACAGAAAAAGACACTTATCATAAGATATCACTTATAGAGGGAATGTAAAAACCGCTACACTTGAACTGAATTACAAAACAGAACAGAGTCACACGTTTAGAAAACACACTATGGCTGCTGAACGGGAAAGGTGAGGTGGGGTGATGCATAAATCAAGGGTTTCAAATTATCTCAGATACCGTTCCATAAACCCAATATGTAGTAGACAAGACCTACTCCTTGCTCAGTGAACTGGCCTCAACACCCCCTATTCACCGCACAAGAATATATCTGACTAGTAAGAATCTTCCAACCTATGTATTGATATCTCTCTGTAAGTGAGTCAATTGGGTGTAAAGCGGCCTAAACACAGCCGTGAAAAGCAGCTAAACCCCATTATAAAAATAAATTACTTTTCAAAACCCGTGAAACAAAGACAGTGAAAGAGAGAGAAATTCTTACAAAATTCGTTCAGGGGCTGTGATGCAACCTGGATTGACCATATCTAGACCCACAGCTGATTGAGACATAAGGGTGGACAATCTTGGGGCTGAGAGGTTTGGTGAGGTTGCGTGAGCCAACGCAGTCCCTTTAAAGTAATACTGCATGGTACCCATCCCATGGGTCCCAAATCTCCAGGTTCAAGGGCAACTTCCCACCTCGAAAACATGCATGAGAAACCCAGAAGATGGTACACCGTGTGATCGGGAAAGGTTTCTAAAACGCCCCTCATTTCTCATCTCCTTGTGCTCGGGTTCGCCATTCCAGCCGCTTTACTAGCCATCTCCCTCCTTGGAGAATCAGCACCTTTAATCTCCTGTTCCATACAGGTTGCAATTTGTCCTGAGGATGAACGGGAAGAGGGGAACCAATGAGAGACTAGCTCTAGGGGTTGGGACAGGCACAGGTCACTCTATTTTCCCATCAGGAAGAAGAATTAACCACAAGCTCAGCCTGCCCCCCAGAACCAGAAGAGGGCCTGAAGCAATCCTGCACTTTTGCGGCCAGCTCCCAAAAAAGAGACTGGAAAAATGGAGCTCAGGGGCACTGCAATTCACAAACCTGCAGAGTTATAAATGATAACTCTCGTCCACAAATATATTGAGGGAAGGCAACGAAAAGGCTTTGAAAGCAAGGCAGAATTGCAGGAAACAGATTTCAGGAGGTAGATTCGAATCGCCTTGAAAGCACATGAAAAGCGGCAAAACGTGGACAATGATGCCCTTGGCCAAAAAGGGCGTATGCGTTTTTTCCTGAATATATTCAGGAAAAAACGCATACGCCCTTTTTGGCCAACCAAGCCACCTGGAAAGGCAAATCAGCGCTCCAAAGAAGTCTCGCTTCCCAGCGGGCAAAAGGGCCATGCGGAAAAAAGTGTCCAAACCAGAAATGCAGGACCGGCCATGGAGAAATGGGAGCCTTGCTACGCTGATGGGCGGGATGTAAATTGCCAACAGCCACTCTGGAGAAGTGTACGGTGTGTCCTGAAACATCTAAAAAACACAGCTTGGAGAGCATAGGGCACTTCCACTCATGGGCGTATAAATTGGGAAAACTAAAAATCAGCAAGACACAGGCACCCCAAAGTTTAGGGCTGCTCTGTTGACAAGAACCCCCACTTCATTACAACTTAAATATCCTAGGAAAGAGAAAAGTAGATAAAGAAGTTGTGGTCCACATGTACAATGGAATATCACTCAGCCATGTAATCCACGTCATAAGACTAGTAGCAGCACGATGAGTGGATTTAGGCACGATGTTTCTTAGTGAAATAAGTCACACAGAAAAAGACACTTATCATAAGATATCACTTACAGAGGGAATGTAAAAACCGCTACACTTGAACTGAATTACAAAACAGAACAGAGTCACACGTTCAGAAAACACACTATGGCTGCTGAACGGGAAAGGTGAGGTGGGGTGATGCATAAAACAAGGGTTTCAAATTAGCTCCGATACCGTTCCATAAACCCAATATGTAGTAGACAAGACCTACTCCTTGCTCAGTGAACTGGCCTCAACACCCCCTATTCACCGCACAAGAATATATCTGACTAGTAATAATCTTCAAACCTATGTATTGATATCTCTCTGTAAGTGAGTCAATTGGGTGTAAAGCGGCCTAAACACAGCCGTGAAAAGCAGCTAAACCCCATTATAAAAATAAATTACTTTTCAAAACCCGTGAAACAAAGACAGTGAAAGAGAGAGAAATTCTTACAAAATTCGTTCAGGGGCTGTGATGCAACCTGGATTGACCATATCTAGACCCACAGCTGATTGAGACATAAGGGTGGACACTCTTGGGGCTGAGACGTTCGGTGAGGTTGGGTGAGCCAACGCAGACCCTTTCAAGTAATACTGCATGGTACCCATCCCATGGGTCCCAAATCTCCAGGTTCAAGGGCATCTTCCTACGTCGAAAACATGCATGAGAAACCCAGAAGATGGTACACCGTGTGATCGGGAAAGGTTTCTAATACGCCCCTCATTTCTCATCTCCTTGTGATCGGGTTCGCCATTCCAGCTGCTTTACTAGCCATCTCCCTCCTTGGAGAATCAGCACCTTTAATCTCCTGTTCCGTACAGGTTGCAATTTGTCCTGAGGATGAACGGCAAGAAGGGAACCAATGAGAGACTAGCTCTAGGGGTTGTGACAGGCACAGGTCACTCTATTTTCCCATTAGGAAGAAGAATTAACCACAAGCTCAGCCTGCCCTCCAGAACCAGAAGAGGGCCTGAAACAATCCTGCACTTTTGCGGCCAGCTCCCGAAAAAGCGACTGGAAAAATGGAGCTCAGGGGCACTGCAATAAACAAACCTGCAGAGTTATAAACGATAACTCTCGTCCACAAATATATTGAGGGAAGGCAACGAAGAGGCTTTGAAAGCAAGGCAGAATTGCAGGAAACAGATTTCAGGAGGTAGATTCGAATCGCCTTGAAAGCACATGAAAAGCGGCAAAACATGGACAATGATGCCCTTGGCTAAAAAGGGCGTATGCGTTTTTTCCTGAATATATTCAGGAAAAAACGCATACGCCCTTTTTGGCCAACCAAGCCACCTGGAAAGGCAAATCAGCGCTCCAAAGAAGTCTCGCTTCCCAGCGGGCAAAAGGGCCATGCGGAAAAAAGTGTCCAAACCAGAAATGCAGGACCGGCCATGGAGAAATGGGAGCCTTGCTACGCTGATGGGCGGGATGTAAATTGCCAACAGCCACTCTGGAGAAGTGTACGGTGTGTCCTGAAACATCTAAAAAACACAGCTTGGAGAGCATAGGGCACTTCCACTCATGGGCGTATAAATTGGGAAAACTAAAAATCAGCAAGACACAGGCACCCCAAAGTTTAGGGCTGCTCTGTTGACAAGAACCCCCACTTCATTACACCTTAAATATCCTAGGAAAGAGAAAAATGGATAAAGAATTTGGGGTCCTCTTGTACAATGGAATATCACTCAGCCATGAAATCAACGTCATAAGGCTAGTAGTAGCACGATGAGTGGATTTAGGTACGATGATTCTAAATGAAATAAGTCACACAGAAAAAGACACTTATCATAAGATATCACTTATAGAGGGAATGTAAAAACCGCTACACTTGAACTGAATTACAAAACAGAAGAGAGTCACACGTTTAGAAAACACACTATGGTTGCTGAACGGGAAAGGTGAGGTGGGGTGATGCATAAATCAAGGGTTTCAAATTATCTCAGATACCGTTCCATAAACCCAATATGTAGTAGACAAGACCTACTCCTTGCTCAGTGAACTGGCCTCAACACCCCCTATTCACCGCACAAGAATATATCTGACTAGTAAGAATCTTCAAACCTATGTATTGATATCTCTCTGTAAGTGAGTCAATTGGGTGTAAAGCGGCCTAAACACAGCCGTGAAAAGCAGCTAAACCCCATTATAAAAATAAATTACTTTTCAAAACCCGTGAAACAAAGACAGTGAAAGAGAGAGAAACTCTTACAAAATTCGTTCAGGGGCTGTGATGCAACCTGGATTTACCATATCTAGACCCACAGCTGATTGAGACATAAGGGTGGACACTCTTGGGGCTGAGAGGTTTGGTGAGGTTGCGTGAGCCAACGCAGACCCTTTAAAGTAATACTGCATGGTACCCACCCCATGGGTCCCAAATATCCAGCTTCAAGGGCATCTTCCTACGTCGAAAACATGCATGAGAAACCCAGAAGATGGTACACCGTGTGATCGGGAAAGGTTTCTAAAACGCACCGCATTTCTGATCTCCTTGTGCTCGGGTTCTCCATTCCAGCCGCTTTACTAGCCATCTCCCTCCTTAGAGAATCAGCACCTTTAATCTCCTGTTCCGTACAGGTTGCAATTTGTCCTGAGGATGAACGGGAAGAGGGGAACCAATGAGAGACTAGCTCTAGGGGTTGGGACAGGCACAGGTCACTCTATTTTCCCATCAGGAAGAAGAATTAACCACAAGCTCAGCCTGCCCCCCAGAACCAGAAGAGGGCCTGAAGCAATCCTGCACTTTTGCGGCCAGCTCCCGAAAAAGCGACTGGAAAAATGGAGCTCAGAGGCACTGCAATAAACAAACCTGCAGAGTTATAAACGATAACTCTCGTCCACAAATATATTGAGGGAAGGCAACGAAGAGGCTTTGAAAGCAAGGCAGAATTGCAGGAAACAGATTTCAGGAGGTAGATTCGAATCGCCTTGAAAGCACATGAAAAGCGGCAAAACGTGGACAATGATGCCCTTGGCCAAAAAGGGCGTATGCGTTTTTTCCTGAATATATTCAGGAAAAAACGCATACGCCCTTTTTGGCCAACCAAGCCACCTGGAAAGGCAAATCAGCGCTCCAAAGAAGTCTCGCTTCCCAGCGGGCAAAAGGGCCATGCGGAAAAAAGTGTCCAAACCAGAAATGCAGGACCGGCCATGGAGAAATGGGAGCCTTGCTACGCTGATGGGCGGGATGTAAATTGCCAACAGCCACTCTGGAGAAGTGTACGGTGTGTCCTGAAACATCTAAAAAACACAGCTTGGAGAGCATAGGGCACTTCCACTCATGGGCGTATAAATTGGGAAAACTAAAAATCAGCAAGACACAGGCACCCCAAAGTTTACGGCTGCTCTGTTGACAAGAACCCCCACTTCATTACACCTTAAATATCCTAGGAAAGAGAAAAGTGGATAAAGAACTTGTGGTCCTCATGTACAATGGAATATCACTCAGCCATGAAATCCACGTCATAAGGCTAGTAGCAGCACGATGAGTGGATTTAGGTACTACGATTCTAAATGAAATAAGTCACACAGAAAAAGACACTTATCATAAGATATCACTTATAGAGGGAATGTAAAAACCGCTACACTTGAACTGAATTACAAAACAGAACAGAGTCACACGTTTAGAAAACACACTATGGTTGCTGAACGGGAAAGGTGAGGTGGGGTGATGCATAAATCAAGGGTTTCAAATTATCTCAGATACCGTTCCATAAACCCAATATGTAGTAGACAAGACCTACTCCTTGCTCAGTGAACTGGCCTCAACACCCCCTATTCACCGCACAAGAATATATCTGACTAGTAAGAATCTTCAAACCTATGTATTGATATCTCTCTGTAAGTGAGTCAATTGGGTGTAAAGCGGCCTAAACACAGCCGTGAAAAGCAGCTAAACCCCATTATAAAAATAAATTACTTTTCAAAACCCGTGAAACAAAGACAGTGAAAGAGAGAGAAACTCTTACAAAATTCGTTCAGGGGCTGTGATGCAACCTGGATTGACCATATCTAGACCCACAGCTGATTGAGACATAAGGGTGGACACTCTTGGGGCTGAGAGGTTTGGTGAGGTTGCGTGAGCCAACGCAGACCCTTTAAAGTAATACTGCATGGTACCCACCCCATGGGTCCCAAATATCCAGCTTCAAGGGCATCTTCCTACGTCAAAAACATGCATGAGAAACCCAGAAGATGGTACACCGTGTGATCGGGAAAGGTTTCTAAAACGCACCGCATTTCTGATCTCCTTGTGCTCGGGTTCTCCATTCCAGCCGCTTTACTAGCCATCTCCCTCCTTAGAGAATCAGCACCTTTAATCTCCTGTTCCGTACAGGTTGCAATTTGTCCTGAGGATGAACGGGAAGAGGGGAACCAATGAGAGACTAGCTCTAGGGGTTGGGACAGGCACAGGTCACTCTATTTTCCCATCAGGAAGAAGAATTAACCACAAGCTCAGCCTGCCCCCCAGAACCAGAAGAGGGCCTGAAGCAATCCTGCACTTTTGCGGCCAGCTCCCGAAAAAGCGACTGGAAAAATGGAGCTCAGAGGCACTGCAATAAACAAACATGCAGAGTTATAAACGATAACTCTCGTCCACAAATATATTGAGGGAAGGCAACGAAGAGGCTTTGAAAGCAAGGCAGAATTGCAGGAAACAGATTTCAGGAGGTAGATTCGAATCGCCTTGAAAGCACATGAAAAGCGGCAAAACGTGGACAATGATGCCCTTGGCCAAAAAGGGCGTATGCTTTTTTTCCTGAATATATTCAGGAAAAAACGCATACGCCCTTTTTGGCCAACCAAGCCACCTGGAAAGGCAAATCAGCGCTCCAAAGAAGTCTCGCTTCCCAGCGGGCAAAAGGGCCATGCGGAAAAAAGTGTCCAAACCAGAAATGCAGGACCGGCCATGGAGAAATGGGAGCCTTGCTACGCTGATGGGCGGGATGTAAATTGCCAACAGCCACTCTGGAGAAGTGTACGGTGTGTCCTGAAACATCTAAAAAACACAGCTTGGAGAGCATAGGGCACTTCCACTCATGGGCGTATAAATTGGGAAAACTAAAAATCAGCAAGACACAGGCACCCCAAAGTTTAGGGCTGCTCTGTTGACAAGAACCCCCACTTCATTACACCTTAAATATCCTAGGAAAGAGAAAAGTGGATAAAGAACTTGTGGTCCTCATGTACAATGGAATATCACTCAGCCATGAAATCCACGTCATAAGGCTAGTAGCAGCACGATGAGTGGATTTAGGTACGACGATTCTAAATGAAATAAGTCACACAGAAAAAGACACTTATCATAAGATATCACTTATAGAGGAAATGTAAAAACCGCTACACTTGAACTGAATTACAAAACAGAACAGAGTCACACGTTTAGAAAACACACTATGGTTGCTGAACGGGAAAGGTGAGGTGGGGTGATGCATAAATCAAGGGTTTCAAATTATCTCAGATACCGTTCCATAAACCCAATATGTAGTAGACAAGACCTACTCCTTGCTCAGTGAACTGGCCTCAACACCCCCTATTCACCGCACAAGAATATATCTGACTAGTAAGAATCTTCAAACCTATGTATTGATATCTCTCTGTAAGTGAGTCAATTGGGTGTAAAGCGGCCTAAACACAGCCGTGAAAAGCAGTTAAACTCCATTATAAAAATAAATTACTTTTCAAAACCCGTGAAACAAAGACAGTGAAAGAGAGAGAAACTCTTACAAAATTCGTTCAGGGGCTGTGATGCAACCTGGATTGACCATATCTAGACCCACAGCTGATTGAGACATAAGGGTGGACACTCTTGGGGCTGAGAGGTTTGGTGAGGTTGCGTGAGCCAACGCAGACCCTTTAAAGTAATACTGCATGGTACCCATCCCATGGGTCCCAAATCTCCAGGTTCAAGGGCATCTTCCTACGTCGAAAACATGCATGAGAAACCCAGAAGATGGTACACCGTGTGATCGGGAAAGGTTTCTAAAACGCACCGCATTTCTCATCTCCTTGTGCTCGGGTTCGCCATTCCAGCCGCTTTACTAGCCATCTCCCTCCTTAGAGAATCAGCACCTTTAATCTCCTGTTCCGTACAGGTTGCAATTTGTCCTGAGGATGAACGGGAATAGGGGAACCAATGAGAGACTAGCTCTAGGGGTTGGGACAGGCACAGGTCACTCTATTTTCCCATCAGGAAGAAGAATTAACCACAAGCTCAGCCTGCCCCCCAGAACCAGAAGAGGGCCTGAAGCAATCCTGCACTTTTGCAGCCAGCTCCCGAAAAAGCGACTGGAAAAATGGAGCTCAGGGGCACTGCAATAAACAAACCTGCAGAGTTATAAACGATAACTCTCGTCCACAAATATATTGAGGGAAGGCAACGAAGAGGCTTTGAAAGCAAGGCAGAATTGCAGGAAACAGATTTCAGGAGGTAGATTCGAATCGCCTTGAAAGCACATGAAAAGCGGCAAAACATGGACAATGATGCCCTTGGCTAAAAAGGGCGTATGCGTTTTTTCCTGAATATATTCAGGAAAAAACGCATACGCCCTTTTTGGCCAACCAAGCAACCGGGAAAGGCAAATCAGCGCTCCAAAGAAGTCTCGCTTCCCAGCGGGCAAAAGGGCCATGCGGAAAAAAGTGTCCAAACCAGAAATGCAGGACCGGCCATGGAGAAATGGGAGCCTTGCTACGCTGATGGGCGGGATGTAAATTGCCAACAGCCACTCTGGAGAAGTGTACGGTGTGTCCTGAAACATCTAAAAAACACAGCTTGGAGAGCATAGGGCACTTCCACTCATGGGCGTATAAATTGGGAAAACTAAAAATCAGCAAGACACAGGCACCCCAAAGTTTAGGGCTGCTCTGTTGACAAGAACCCCCACTTCATTACACCTTAAATATCCTAGGAAAGAGAAAAATGGATAAAGAAGTTGGGGTCCTCTTGTACAATACAATATCACTCAGCCATGACATCAACGTCATAAGGCTAGTAGTAGCACGATGAGTGGATTTAGGTACGACGATTCTAAATGAAATAAGTCACACAGAAAAAGACACTTATCATAAGATATCACTTATAGAGGGAATGTAAAAACCGCTACACTTGAACTGAATTACAAAACAGAACAGAGTCACACGTTTAGAAAACACACTATGG
The DNA here is from genome assembly GCF_949987535.1 of Balaenoptera acutorostrata. Taxonomy (NCBI): domain Eukaryota; kingdom Metazoa; phylum Chordata; class Mammalia; order Artiodactyla; family Balaenopteridae; genus Balaenoptera; species Balaenoptera acutorostrata. Next base: position 58,303 of record NW_026645522.1, read on the forward strand.
TTGCTGAACGGGAAAGGTGAGGTGGGGTGATGCATAAATCAAGGGTTTCAAATTATCTCAGATACCGTTCCATAAACCCAATATGTAGTAGACAAGACCTACTCCTTGCTCAGTGAACTGTCCTCAACACCCCCTATTCACCGCACAAGAATATATCTGACTAGTAAGAATCTTCAAACCTATGTATTGATATCTCTCTGTAAGTGAGTCAATTGGGTGTAAAGCGGCCTAAACACAGCCGTGAAAAGCAGCTAAACCCCATTATAAAAATAAATTACTTTTCAAAACCCGTGAAACAAAGACAGTGAAAGAGAGAGAAACTCTTACAAAATTCGTTCAGGGGCTGTGATGCAACCTGGATTTACCATATCTAGACCCACAGCTGATTGAGACATAAGGGTGGACACTCTTGGGGCTGAGAGGTTTGGTGAGGTTGCGTGAGCCAACGCAGACCCTTTAAAGTAATACTGCATGGTACCCACCCCATGGGTCCCAAATATCCAGCTTCAAGGGCATCTTCCTACGTCGAAAACATGCATGAGAAACCCAGAAGATGGTACACCGTGTGATCGGGAAAGGTTTCTAAAACGCACCTCATTTCTCATCTCCTTGTGCTCGGGTTCGCCATTCCAGCCGCTTTACTAGCCATCTCCCTCCTTAGAGAATCAGCACCTTTAATCTCCTGTTCCGTACAGGTTGCAATTTGTCCTGAGGATGAACGGGAAGAGGGGAACCAATGAGAGACTAGCTCTAGGGGTTGGGACAGGCACAGGTCACTCTATTTTCCCATCAGGAAGAAGAATTAACCACAAGCTCAGCCTGCCCCCCAGAACCAGAAGAGGGCCTGAAGCAATCATGCACTTTTGCGGCCAGCTCCCGAAAAAGCGACTGGAAAAATGGAGCTCAGAGGCACTGCAATAAACAAACCTGCAGAGTTATAAACGATAACTCTCGTCCACAAATATATTGAGGGAAGGCAACGAAGAGGCTTTGAAAGCAAGGCAGAATTGCAGGAAACAGATTTCAGGAGGTAGATTCGAATCGCCTTGAAAGCACATGAAAAGCGGCAAAACGTGGACAATGATGCCCTTGGCCAAAAAGGGCGTATGCGTTTTTTCCTGAATATATTCAGGAAAAAACGCATACGCCCTTTTTGGCCAACCAAGCCACCTGGAAAGGCAAATCAGCGCTCCAAAGAAGTCTCGCTTCCCAGCGGGCAAAAGGGCCATGCGGAAAAAAGTGTCCAAACCAGAAATGCAGGACCGGCCATGGAGAAATGGGAGCCTTGCTACGCTGATGGGCGGGATGTAAATTGCCAACAGCCACTCTGGAGAAGTGTACGGTGTGTCCTGAAACATCTAAAAAACACAGCTTGGAGAGCATAGGGCACTTCCACTCATGGGCGTATAAATTGGGAAAACTAAAAATCAGCAAGACACAGGCACCCCAAAGTTTAGGGCTGCTCTGTTGACAAGAACCCCCACTTCATTACACCTTAAATATCCTAGGAAAGAGAAAAGTGGATAAAGAACTTGTGGTCCTCATGTACAATGGAATATCACTCAGCCATGAAATCCACGTCATAAGGCTAGTAGCAGCACGATGAGTGGATTTAGGTACGACGATTCTAAATGAAATAAGTCACACAGAAAAAGACACTTATCATAAGATATCACTTATAGAGGAAATGTAAAAACCGCTACACTTGAACTGAATTACAAAACAGAACAGAGTCACACGTTTAGAAAACACACTATGGTTGCTGAACGGGAAAGGTGAGGTGGGGTGATGCATAAATCAAGGGTTTCAAATTATCTCAGATACCGTTCCATAAACCCAATATGTAGTAGACAAGACCTACTCCTTGCTCAGTGAACTGGCCTCAACACCCCCTATTCACCGCACAAGAATATATCTGACTAGTAAGAATCTTCAAACCTATGTATTGATATCTCTCTGTAAGTGAGTCAATTGGGTGTAAAGCGGCCTAAACACAGCCGTGAAAAGCAGTTAAACTCCATTATAAAAATAAATTACTTTTCAAAACCCGTGAAACAAAGACAGTGAAAGAGAGAGAAACTCTTACAAAATTCGTTCAGGGGCTGTGATGCAACCTGGATTGACCATATCTAGACCCACAGCTGATTGAGACATAAGGGTGGACACTCTTGGGGCTGAGAGGTTTGGTGAGGTTGCGTGAGCCAACGCAGACCCTTTAAAGTAATACTGCATGGTACCCATCCCATGGGTCCCAAATCTCCAGGTTCAAGGGCATCTTCCTACGTCGAAAACATGCATGAGAAACCCAGAAGATGGTACACCGTGTGATCGGGAAAGGTTTCTAAAACGCACCGCATTTCTCATCTCCTTGTGCTCGGGTTCGCCATTCCAGCCGCTTTACTAGCCATCTCCCTCCTTAGAGAATCAGCACCTTTAATCTCCTGTTCCGTACAGGTTGCAATTTGTCCTGAGGATGAACGGGAATAGGGGAACCAATGAGAGACTAGCTCTAGGGGTTGGGACAGGCACAGGTCACTCTATTTTCCCATCAGGAAGAAGAATTAACCACAAGCTCAGCCTGCCCCCCAGAACCAGAAGAGGGCCTGAAGCAATCCTGCACTTTTGCAGCCAGCTCCCGAAAAAGCGACTGGAAAAATGGAGCTCAGGGGCACTGCAATAAACAAACCTGCAGAGTTATAAACGATAACTCTCGTCCACAAATATATTGAGGGAAGGCAACGAAGAGGCTTTGAAAGCAAGGCAGAATTGCAGGAAACAGATTTCAGGAGGTAGATTCGAATCGCCTTGAAAGCACATGAAAAGCGGCAAAACATGGACAATGATGCCCTTGGCTAAAAAGGGCGTATGCGTTTTTTCCTGAATATATTCAGGAAAAAACGCATACGCCCTTTTTGGCCAACCAAGCAACCGGGAAAGGCAAATCAGCGCTCCAAAGAAGTCTCGCTTCCCAGCGGGCAAAAGGGCCATGCGGAAAAAAGTGTCCAAACCAGAAATGCAGGACCGGCCATGGAGAAATGGGAGCCTTGCTACGCTGATGAGCGGGATGTAAATTGCCAACAGCCACTCTGGAGAAGTGTACGGTGTGTCCTGAAACATCTAAAAAACACAGCTTGGAGAGCATAGGGCACTTCCACTCATGGGCGTATAAATTGGGAAAACTAAAAATCAGCAAGACACAGGCACCCCAAAGTTTAGGGCTGCTCTGTTGACAAGAACCCCCACTTCATTACACCTTAAATATCCTAGGAAAGAGAAAAATGGATAAAGAAGTTGGGGTCCTCTTGTACAATACAATATCACTCAGCCATGACATCAACGTCATAAGGCTAGTAGTAGCACGATGAGTGGATTTAGGTACGACGATTCTAAATGAAATAAGTCACACAGAAAAAGACACTTATCATAAGATATCACTTATAGAGGGAATGTAAAAACCGCTACACTTGAACTGAATTACAAAACAGAACAGAGTCACACGTTTAGAAAACACACTATGGTTGCTGAACGGGAAAGGTGAGGTGGGGTGATGCATAAATCAAGGGTTTCAAATTATCTCAGATACCGTTCCATAAACCCAATATGTAGTAGACAAGACCTACTCCTTGCTCAGTGAACTGTCCTCAACACCCCCTATTCACCGCACAAGAATATATCTGACTAGTAAGAATCTTCAAACCTATGTATTGATATCTCTCTGTAAGTGAGTCAATTGGGTGTAAAGCGGCCTAAACACAGCCGTGAAAAGCAGCTAAACCCCATTATAAAAATAAATTACTTTTCAAAACCCGTGAAACAAAGACAGTGAAAGAGAGAGAAACTCTTACAAAATTCGTTCAGGGGCTGTGATGCAACCTGGATTTACCATATCTAGACCCACAGCTGATTGAGACATAAGGGTGGACACTCTTGGGGCTGAGAGGTTTGGTGAGGTTGCGTGAGCCAACGCAGACCCTTTAAAGTAATACTGCATGGTACCCACCCCATGGGTCCCAAATATCCAGCTTCAAGGGCATCTTCCTACGTCAAAAACATGCATGAGAAACCCAGAAGATGGTACACCGTGTGATCGGGAAAGGTTTCTAAAACGCACCGCATTTCTGATCTCCTTGTGCTCGGGTTCTCCATTCCAGCCGCTTTACTAGCCATCTCCCTCCTTAGAGAATCAGCACCTTTAATCTCCTGTTCCGTACAGGTTGCAATTTGTCCTGAGGATGAACGGGAAGAGGGGAACCAATGAGAGACTAGCTCTAGGTGTTGGGACAGGCACAGGTCACTCTATTTACCCATCAGGAAGAAGAATTAACCACAAGCTCAGCCTGCCCCCCAGAACCAGAAGAGGGCCTGAAGCAATCCTGCACTTTTGCGGCCAGCTCCCGAAAAAGCGACTGGAAAAATGGAGCTCAGAGGCACTGCAATAAACAAACATGCAGAGTTATAACGATAACTCTCGTCCACAAATATATTGAGGGAAGGCAACGAAGAGGCTTTGAAAGCAAGGCAGAATTGCAGGAAACAGATTTCAGGAGGTAGATTCGAATCGCCTTGAAAGCACATGAAAAGCGGCAAAACGTGGACAATGATGCCCTTGGCCAAAAAGGGCGTATGCGTTTTTTCCTGAATATATTCAGGAAAAAACGCATACGCCCTTTTTGGCCAACCAAGCCACCTGGAAAGGCAAATCAGCGCTCCAAAGAAGTCTCGCTTCCCAGCGGGCAAAAGGGCCATGCGGAAAAAAGTGTCCAAACCAGAAATGCAGGACCGGCCATGGAGAAATGGGAGCCTTGCTACGCTGATGGGCGGGATGTAAATTGCCAACAGCCACTCTGGAGAAGTGTACGGTGTGTCCTGAAACATCTAAAAAACACAGCTTGGAGAGCATAGGGCACTTCCACTCATGGGCGTATAAATTGGGAAAACTAAAAATCAGCAAGACACAGGCACCCCAAAGTTTAGGGCTGCTCTGTTGACAAGAACCCCCACTTCATTACACCTTAAATATCCTAGGAGAGAGAAAAGTGGATAAAGAACTTGTGGTCCTCATGTACAATGGAATATCACTCAGCCATGAAATCCACGTCATAAGGCTAGTAGCAGCACGATGAGTGGATTTAGGTACGACGATTCTAAATGAAATAAGTCACACAGAAAAAGACACTTATCATAAGATATCACTTATAGAGGAAATGTAAAAACCGCTACACTTGAACTGAATTACAAAACAGAACAGAGTCACACGTTTAGAAAACACACTATGGTTGCTGAACGGGAAAGGTGAGGTGGGGTGATGCATAAATCAAGGGTTTCAAATTATCTCAGATACCGTTCCATAAACCCAATATGTAGTAGACAAGACCTACTCCTTGCTCACTGAACTGTCCTCAACACCCCCTATTCACCGCACAAGAATATATCTGACTAGTAAGAATCTTCAAACCTATGTATTGATATCTCTCTGTAAGTGAGTCAATTGGGTGTAAAGCGGCCTAAACACAGCCGTGAAAAGCAGCTAAACTCCATTATAAAAATAAATTACTTTTCAAAACCCGTGAAACAAAGACAGTGAAAGAGAGAGAAACTCTTACAAAATTCGTTCAGGGGCTGTGATGCAACCTGGATTGACCATATCTAGACCCACAGCTGATTGAGACATAAGGGTGGACACTCTTGGGGCTGAGAGGTTTGGTGAGGTTGCGTGAGCCAACGCAGACCCTTTAAAGTAATACTGCATGGTACCCATCCCATGGGTCCCAAATCTCCAGATTCAAGGGCATCTTCCTACGTCGAAAACATGCATGAGAAACCCAGAAGATGGTACACCGTGTGATCGGGAAAGGTTTCTAAAACGCACCTCATTTCTCATCTCCTTGTGCTCGGGTTCGCCATTCCAGCCGCTTTACTAGCCATCTCCCTCCTTAGAGAATCAGCACCTTTAATCTCCTGTTCCGTACAGGTTGCAATTTGTCCTGAGGATGAACGGGAAGAGGGGAACCAATGAGAGACTAGCTCTAGGGGTTGGGACAGGCACAGGTCACTCTATTTTCCCATCAGGAAGAAGAATTAACCACAAGCTCAGCCTGCCCCCCAGAACCAGAAGAGGGCCTGAAGCAATCACGCACTTTTGCGGCCAGCTCCCGAAAAAGCGACTGGAAAAATGGAGCTCAGAGGCACTGCAATAAACAAACCTGCAGAGTTATAAACGATAACTCTCGTCCACAAATATATTGAGGGAAGGCAACGAAGAGGCTTTGAAAGCAAGGCAGAATTGCAGGAAACAGATTTCAGGAGGTAGATTCGAATCGCCTTGAAAGCACATGAAAAGCGGCAAAACGTGGACAATGATGCCCTTGGCCAAAAAGGGCGTATGCGTTTTTTCCTGAATATATTCAGGAAAAAACGCATACGCCCTTTTTGGCCAACCAAGCCACCTGGAAAGGCAAATCAGCGCTCCAAAGAAGTCTCGCTTCCCAGCGGGCAAAAGGGCCATGCGGAAAAAAGTGTCCAAACCAGAAATGCAGGACCGGCCATGGAGAAATGGGAGCCTTGCTACGCTGATGGGCGGGATGTAAATTGCCAACAGCCACTCTGGAGAAGTGTACGGTGTGTCCTGAAACATCTAAAAAACACAGCTTGGAGAGCATAGGGCACTTCCACTCATGGGCGTATAAATTGGGAAAACTAAAAATCAGCAAGACACAGGCACCCCAAAGTTTAGGGCTGCTCTGTTGACAAGAACCCCCACTTCATTACACCTTAAATATCCTAGGAAAGAGAAAAGTGGATAAAGAACTTGTGGTCCTCATGTACAATGGAATATCACTCAGCCATGAAATCCACGTCATAAGGCTAGTAGCAGCACGATGAGTTTATTTAGGTACTACGATTCTAAATGAAATAAGTCACACAGAAAAAGACACTTATCATAAGATATCACTTATAGAGGGAATGTAAAAACCGCTACACTTGAACTGAATTACAAAACAGAACAGAGTCACACGTTTAGAAAACACACTATGGTTGCTGAACGGGAAAGGTGAGGTGGGGTGATGCATAAATCAAGGGTTTCAAATTATCTCAGATACCGTTCCATAAACCCAATATGTAGTAGACAAGACCTACTCCTTGCTCAGTGAACTGGCCTCAACACCCCCTATTCACCGCACAAGAATATATCTGACTAGTAAGAATCTTCAAACCTATGTATTGATATCTCTCTGTAAGTGAGTCAATTGGGTGTAAAGCGGCCTAAACACAGCCGTGAAAAGCAGTTAAACTCCATTATAAAAATAAATTACTTTTCAAAACCCGTGAAACAAAGACAGTGAAAGAGAGAGAAACTCTTACAAAATTCGTTCAGGGGCTGTGATGCAACCTGGATTGACCATATCTAGACCCACAGCTGATTGAGACATAAGGGTGGACACTCTTGGGGCTGAGAGGTTTGGTGAGGTTGCGTGAGCCAACGCAGACCCTTTAAAGTAATACTGCATGGTACCCATCCCATGGGTCCCAAATCTCCAGGTTCAAGGGCATCTTCCTACGTCGAAAACATGCATGAGAAACCCAGAAGATGGTACACCGTGTGATCGGGAAAGGTTTCTAAAACGCACCGCATTTCTCATCTCCTTGTGCTCGGGTTCGCCATTCCAGCCGCTTTACTAGCCATCTCCCTCCTTAGAGAATCAGCACCTTTAATCTCCTGTTCCGTACAGGTTGCAATTTGTCCTGAGGATGAACGGGAAGAGGGGAACCAATGAGAGACTAGCTCTAGGGGTTGGGACAGGCACAGGTCACTCTATTTTCCCATCAGGAAGAAGAATTAAGCACAAGCTCAGCCTGCCCCCCAGAACCGGAAGAGGGCCTGAAGCAATCCTGCGCTTTTGCGGCCAGCTCCCAAAAAAGCGAGTTGAAAAATGGAGCTCAGGGGCACTGCAATTCACAAACCTGCAGAGTTTTAAATGATACCTCTCGTCCACAAATATATTAAGGGAAGGCAACGAAGAGGCTTTGAAAGCAAGGCAGAATTGCAGGAAACAGATTTCAGGAGGTAGATTCAAATCCCCTTGAAAGCACACGAAAAGCGGCAAAACGTGGACAATGATGCCCTTGGCCAAAAAGGGCGTATGCGTTTTTTCCTGAATATATTCAGGAAAAAACGCATACGCCCTTTTTGGCCAACCAAGCAACCTGGAAAGGCAAATCAGCGCTCCAAAGAAGTCTCGCTTCCCAGCGGGCAAAAGGGCCATGCGGAAAAAAGTGTCCAAACCAGAAATGCAGGACCGGCCATGGAGAAATGGGAGCCTTGCTACGCTGATGGGCGGGATGTAAATTGCCAACAGCCACTCTGGAGAAGTGTACGGTGTGTCCTGAAACATCTAAAAAACACAGCTTGGAGAGCATAGGGCACTTCCACTCATGGGCGTATAAATTGGGAAAACTAAAAATCAGCAAGACACAGGCACCCCAAAGTTTAGGGCTGCTCTGTTGACAAGAACCCCCACTTCATTACACCTTAAATATCCTAGGAAAGAGAAAAATGGATAAAGAAGTTGGGGTCCTCTTGTACAATGGAATATCACTCAGCCATGAAATCAACGTCATAAGGCTAGTAGTAGCACGATGAGTGGATTTAGGTACGACGATTCTAAATGAAATAAGTCACACAGAAAAAGACACTTATCATAAGATATCACTTATAGAGGGAATGTAAAAGCCGCTACACTTGAACTGAATTACAAAACAGAACAGAGTCACACGTTTAGAAAACACACTATGATTGCTGAACGGGAAAGGTGAGGTGGGGTGATGCATAAATCAAGGGTTTCAAATTATCTCAGATACCGTTCCATAAACCCAATATGTAGTAGACAAGACCTACTCCTTGCTCAGTGAACTGGCCTCAACACCCCCTATTCACCGCACAAGAATATATCTGACTAGTAAGAATCTTCAAACCTATGTATTGATATCTCTCTGTAAGTGAGTCAATTGGGTGTAAAGCGGCCTAAACACAGCCGTGAAAAGCAGCTAAACCCCATTATAAAAATAAATTACTTTTCAAAACCCGTGAAACAAAGACAGTGAAAGAGAGAGAAACTCTTACAAAATTCGTTCAGGGGCTGTGATGCAACCTGGATTTACCATATCTAGACCCACAGCTGATTGAGACATAAGGGTGGACACTCTTGGGGCTGAGAGGTTTGGTGAGGTTGCGTGAGCCAACGCAGACCCTTTAAAGTAATACTGCATGGTACCCTCCCCATGGGTCCCAAATATCCAGCTTCAAGGGCATCTTCCTACGTCGAAAACATGCATGAGAAACCCAGAAGATGGTACACCGTGTGATCGGGAAAGGTTTCTAAAACGCACCGCATTTCTGATCTCCTTGTGCTCGGGTTTTCCATTCCAGCCGCTTTACTAGCCATCTCCCTCCTTAGAGAATCAGCACCTTTAATCTCCTGTTCCGTACAGGTTGCAATTTGTCCTGAGGATGAACGGGAAGAGGGGAACCAATGAGAGACTAGCTCTAGGGGTTGGGACAGGCACAGGTCACTCTATTTTCCCATCAGGAAGAAGAATTAACCACAAGCTCAGCCTGCCCCCCAGAACCAGAAGAGGGCCTGAAGCAATCCTGCACTTTTGCGGCCAGCTCCCGAAAAAGCGACTGGAAAAATGGAGCTCAGAGGCACTGCAATAAACAAACCTGCAGAGTTATAAACGATAACTCTCGTCCACAAATATATTGAGGGAAGGCAACGAAGAGGCTTTGAAAGCAAGGCAGAATTGCAGGAAACAGATTTCAGGAGGTAGATTCGAATCGCCTTGAAAGCACATGAAAAGCGGCAAAACGTGGACAATGATGCCCTTGGCCAAAAAGGGCGTATGCGTTTTTTCCTGAATATATTCAGGAAAAAACGCATACGCCCTTTTTGGCCAACCAAGCCACGTGGAAAGGCAAATCAGCGCTCCAAAGAAGTCTCGCTTCCCAGCGGGCAAAAGGGCCATGCGGAAAAAAGTGTCCAAACCAGAAATGCAGGACCGGCCATGGAGAAATGGGAGCCTTGCTACGCTGATGGGCGGGATGTAAATTGCCAACAGCCACTCTGGAGAAGTGTACGGTGTGTCCTGAAACATCTAAAAAACACAGCTTGGAGAGCATAGGGCACTTCCACTCATGGGCGTATAAATTGGGAAAACTAAAAATCAGCAAGACACAGGCACCCCAAAGTTTAGGGCTGCTCTGTTGACAAGAACCCCCACTTCATTACACCTTAAATATCCTAGGAAAGAGAAAAGTGGATAAAGAACTTGTGGTCCTCATGTACAATGGAATATCACTCAGCCATGAAATCCACGTCATAAGGCTAGTAGCAGCACGATGAGTGGATTTAGGTACGACGATTCTAAATGAAATAAGTCACACAGAAAAAGACACTTATCATAAGATATCACTTATAGAGGGAATGTAAAAACCGCTACACTTGAACTGAATTACAAAACAGAACAGAGTCACACGTTTAGAAAACACACTATGGTTGCTGAACGGGAAAGGTGAGGTGGGGTGATGCATAAATCAAGGGTTTCAAATTATCTCAGATACCGTTCCATAAACCCAATATGTAGTAGACAAGACCTACTCCTTGCTCAGTGAACTGGCCTCAACACCCCCTATTCACCGCACAAGAATATATCTGACTAGTAAGAATCTTCAAACCTATGTATTGATATCTCTCTGTAAGTGAGTCAATTGGGTGTAAAGCGGCCTAAACACAGCCGTGAAAAGCAGTTAAACTCCATTATAAAAATAAATTACTTTTCAAAACCCGTGAAACAAAGACAGTGAAAGAGAGAGAAACTCTTACAAAATTCGTTCAGGGGCTGTGATGCAACCTGGATTGACCATATCTAGACCCACAGCTGATTGAGACATAAGGGTGGACACTCTTGGGGCTGAGAGGTTTGGTGAGGTTGCGTGAGCCAACGCAGACCCTTTAAAGTAATACTGCATGGTACCCACCCCATGGGTCCCAAATATCCAGCTTCAAGGGCATCTTCCTACGTCGAAAACATGCATGAGAAACCCAGAAGATGGTACACCGTGTGATCGGGAAAGGTTTCTAAAACGCACCGCATTTCTCATCTCCTTGTGCTCGGGTTCGCCATTCCAGCCGCTTTACTAGCCATCTCCCTCCTTAGAGAATCAGCACCTTTAATCTCCTGTTCCGTACAGGTTGCAATTTGTCCTGAGGATGAACGCGAATAGGGGAACCAATGAGAGACTAGCTCTAGGGGTTGGGACAGGCACAGGTCACTCTATTTTCCCATCAGGAAGAAGAATTAACCACAAGCTCAGCCTGCCCCCCAGAACCAGAAGAGGGCCTGAAGCAATCCTGCACTTTTGCGGCCAGCTCCCGAAAAAGCGACTGGAAAAATGGAGCTCAGGGGCACTGCAATAAACAAACCTGCAGAGTTATAAACGATAACTCTCGTCCACAAATATATTGAAGGAAGGCAACGAAGAGGCTTTGAAAGCAAGGCAGAATTGCAGGAAACAGATTTCAGGAGGTAGATTCGAATCGCCTTGAAAGCACATGAAAAGCGGCAAAACATGGACAATGATGCCCTTGGCTAAAAAGGGCGTATGCGTTTTTTCCTGAATATATTCAGGAAAAAACGCATACGCCCTTTTTGGCCAACCAAGCAACCGGGAAAGGCAAATCAGCGCTCCAAAGAAGTCTCGCTTCCCAGCGGGCAAAAGGGCCATGCGGAAAAAAGTGTCCAAACCAGAAATGCAGGACCGGCCATGGAGAAATGGGAGCCTTGCTACGCTGATGGGCGGGATGTAAATTGCCAACAGCCACTCTGGAGAAGTGTACGGTGTGTCCTGAAACATCTAAAAAACACAGCTTGGAGAGCATAGGGCACTTCCACTCATGGGCGTATAAATTGGGAAAACTAAAAATCAGCAAGACACAGGCACCCCAAAGTTTAGGGCTGCTCTGTTGACAAGAACCCCCACTTCATTACACCTTAAATATCCTAGGAAAGAGAAAAATGGATAAAGAAGTTGGGGTCCTCTTGTACAATACAATATCACTCAGCCATGAAATCAACGTCATAAGGCTAGTAGTAGCACGATGAGTGGATTTAGGTACGACGATTCTAAATGAAATAAGTCACACAGAAAAAGACACTTATCATAAGATATCACTTATAGAGGGAATGTAAAAACCGCTACACTTGAACTGAATTACAAAACAGAACAGAGTCACACGTTTAGAAAACACACTATGGTTGCTGAACGGGAAAGGTGAGGTGGGGTGATGCATAAATCAAGGGTTTCAAATTATCTCAGATACCGTTCCATAAACCCAATATGTAGTAGACAAGACCTACTCCTTGCTCAGTGAACTGTCCTCAACACCCCCTATTCACCGCACAAGAATATATCTGACTAGTAAGAATCTTCAAACCTATGTATTGATATCTCTCTGTAAGTGAGTCAATTGGGTGTAAAGCGGCCTAAACACAGCCGTGAAAAGCAGCTAAACCCCATTATAAAAATAAATTACTTTTCAAAACCCGTGAAACAAAGACAGTGAAAGAGAGAGAAACTCTTACAAAATTCGTTCAGGGGCTGTGATGCAACCTGGATTTACCATATCTAGACCCACAGCTGATTGAGACATAAGGGTGGACACTCTTGGGGCTGAGAGGTTTGGTGAGGTTGCGTGAGCCAACGCAGACCCTTTAAAGTAATACTGCATGGTACCCACCCCATGGGTCCCAAATATCCAGCTTCAAGGGCATCTTCCTACGTCGAAAACATGCATGAGAAACCCAGAAGATGGTACACCGTGTGATCGGGAAAGGTTTCTAAAACGCACCGCATTTCTCATCTCCTTGTGCTCGGGTTCGCCATTCCAGCCGCTTTACTAGCCATCTCCCTCCTTAGAGAATCAGCACCTTTAATCTCCTGTTCCGTACAGGTTGCAATTTGTCCTGAGGATGAACGGGAAGAGGGGAACCAATGAGAGACTAGCTCTAGGTGTTGGGACAGGCACAGGTCACTCTATTTTCCCATCAGGAAGAAGAATTAACCACAAGCTCAGCCTGCCCCCCAGAACCAGAAGAGGGCCTGAAGCAATCCTGCACTTTTGCGGCCAGCTCCCGAAAAAGCGACTGGAAAAATGGAGCTCAGAGGCACTGCAATAAACAAACATGCAGAGTTATAAACGATAACTCTCGTCCACAAATATATTGAGGGAAGGCAACGAAGAGGCTTTGAAAGCAAGGCAGAATTGCAGGAAACAGATTTCAGGAGGTAGATTCGAATCGCCTTGAAAGCACATGAAAAGCGGCAAAACGTGGACAATGATGCCCTTGGCCAAAAAGGGCGTATGCGTTTTTTCCTGAATATATTCAGGAAAAAACGCATACGCCCTTTTTGGCCAACCAAGCCACCTGGAAAGGCAAATCAGCGCTCCAAAGAAGTCTCGCTTCCCAGCGGGCAAAAGGGCCATGCGGAAAAAAGTGTCCAAACCAGAAATGCAGGACCGGCCATGGAGAAATGGGAGCCTTGCTACGCTGATGGGCGGGATGTAAATTGCCAACAGCCACTCTGGAGAAGTGTATGGTGTGTCCTGAAACATCTAAAAAACACAGCTTGGAGAGCATAGGGCACTTCCACTCATGGGCGTATAAATTGGGAAAACTAAAAATCAGCAAGACACAGGCACCCCAAAGTTTAGGGCTGCTCTGTTGACAAGAACCCCCACTTCATTACACCTTAAATATCCTAGGAAAGAGAAAAGTGGATAAAGAACTTGTGGTCCTCATGTACAATGGAATATCACTCAGCCATGAAATCCACGTCATAAGGCTAGTAGCAGCACGATGAGTGGATTTAGGTACGACGATTCTAAATGAAATAAGTCACACAGAAAAAGACACTTATCATAAGATATCACTTATAGAGGAAATGTAAAAACCGCTACACTTGAACTGAATTACAAAACACAACAGAGTCACACGTTTAGAAAACACACTATGGTTGCTGAACGGGAAAGGTGAGGTGGGGTGATGCATAAATCAAGGGTTTCAAATTATCTCAGATACCGTTCCATAAACCCAATATGTAGTAGACAAGACCTACTCCTTGCTCAGTGAACTGGCCTCAACACCCCCTATTCACCGCACAAGAATATATCTGACTAGTAAGAATCTTCAAACCTATGTATTGATATCTCTCTGTAAGTGAGTCAATTGGGTGTAAAGCGGCCTAAACACAGCCGTGAAAAGCAGCTAAACTCCATTATAAAAATAAATTACTTTTCAAAACCCGTGAAACAAAGACAGTGAAAGAGAGAGAAACTCTTACAAAATTCGTTCAGGGGCTGTGATGCAACCTGGATTGACCATATCTAGACCCACAGCTGATTGAGACATAAGGGTGGACACTCTTGGGGCTGAGAGGTTTGGTGAGGTTGCGTGAGCCAACGCAGACCCTTTAAAGTAATACTGCATGGTACCCATCCCATGGGTCCCAAATCTCCAGGTTCAAGGGCATCTTCCTACGTCGAAAACATGCATGAGAAACCCAGAAGATGGTACACCGTGTGATCGGGAAAGGTTTCTAAAACGCACCGCATTTCTCATCTCCTTGTGCTCGGGTTCGCCATTCCAGCCGCTTTACTAGCCATCTCCCTCCTTAGAGAATCAGCACCTTTAATCTCCTGTTCCGTACAGGTTGCAATTTGTCCTGAGGATGAACGGGAAGAGGGGAACCAATGAGAGACTAGCTCTAGGTGTTGGGACAGGCACAGGTCACTCTATTTTCCCATCAGGAAGAAGAATTAACCACAAGCTCAGCCTGCCCCCCAGAACCAGAAGAGGGCCTGAAGCAATCCTGCACTTTTGCGGCCAGCTCCCGAAAAAGCGACTGGAAAAATGGAGCTCAGAGGCACTGCAATAAACAAACCTGCAGAGTTATAAACGATAACTCTCGTCCACAAATATATTGAGGGAAGGCAACGAAGAGGCTTTGAAAGCAAGGCAGAATTGCAGGAAACAGATTTCAGGAGGTAGATTCGAATCGCCTTGAAAGCACATGAAAAGCGGCAAAACGTGGACAATGATGCCCTTGGCCAAAAAGGGCGTATGCGTTTTTTCCTGAATATATTCAGGAAAAAACGCATACGCCCTTTTTGGCCAACCAAGCCACCTGGAAAGGCAAATCAGCGCTCCAAAGAAGTCTCGCTTCCCAGCGGGCAAAAGGGCCATGCGGAAAAAAGTGTCCAAACCAGAAATGCAGGACCGGCCATGGAGAAATGGGAGCCTTGCTACGCTGATGGGCGGGATGTAAATTGCCAACAGCCACTCTGGAGAAGTGTACGGTGTGTCCTGAAACATCTAAAAAACACAGCTTGGAGAGCATAGGGCACTTCCACTCATGGGCGTATAAATTGGGAAAACTAAAAATCAGCAAGACACAGGCACCCCAAAGTTTAGGGCTGCTCTGTTGACAAGAACCCCCACTTCATTACACCTTAAATATCCTAGGAAAGAGAAAAGTGGATAAAGAACTTGTGGTCCTCATGTACAATGGAATATCACTCAGCCATGAAATCCACGTCATAAGGCTAGTAGCAGCACGATGAGTGGATTTAGGTACGACAATTCTAAATGAAATAAGTCACACAGAAAAAGACACTTATCATAAGATATCACTTATAGAGGGAATGTAAAAACCGCTACACTTGAACTGAATTACAGAACAGAACAGAGTCACACGTTTAGAAAACACACTATGGTTGCTGAACGGGAAAGGTGAGGTGGGGTGATGCATAAATCAAGGGTTTCAAATTATCTCAGATACCGTTCCATAAACCCAATATGTAGTAGACAAGACCTACTCCTTGCTCACTGAACTGTCCTCAACACCCCCTATTCACCGCACAAGAATATATCTGACTAGTAAGAATCTTCAAACCTATGTATTGATATCTCTCTGTAAGTGAGTCAATTGGGTGTAAAGCGGCCTAAACACAGCCGTGAAAAGCAGCTAAACTCCATTATAAAAATAAATTACTTTTCAAAACCCGTGAAACAAAGACAGTGAAAGAGAGAGAAACTCTTACAAAATTCGTTCAGGGGCTGTGATGCAACCTGGATTGACCATATCTAGACCCACAGCTGATTGAGACATAAGGGTGGACACTCTTGGGGCTGAGAGGTTTGGTGAGGTTGCGTGAGCCAACGCAGACCCTTTAAAGTAATACTGCATGGTACCCATCCCATGGGTCCCAAATCTCCAGATTCAAGGGCATCTTCCTACGTCGAAAACATGCATGAGAAACCCAGAAGATGGTACACCGTGTGATCGGGAAAGGTTTCTAAAACGCACCTCATTTCTCATCTCCTTGTGCTCGGGTTCGCCATTCCAGCCGCTTTACTAGCCATCTCCCTCCTTAGAGAATCAGCACCTTTAATCTCCTGTTCCGTACAGGTTGCAATTTGTCCTGAGGATGAACGGGAAGAGGGGAACCAATGAGAGACTAGCTCTAGGGGTTGGGACAGGCACAGGTCACTCTATTTTCCCATCAGGAAGAAGAATTAACCACAAGCTCAGCCTGCCCCCCAGAACCAGAAGAGGGCCTGAAGCAATCCTGCACTTTTGCGGCCAGCTCCCGAAAAAGCGACTGGAAAAATGGAGCTCAGAGGCACTGCAATAAACAAACATGCAGAGTTATAAACGATAACTCTCGTCCACAAATATATTGAGGGAAGGCAACGAAGAGGCTTTGAAAGCAAGGCAGAATTGCAGGAAACAGATTTCAGGAGGTAGATTCGAATCGCCTTGAAAGCACATGAAAAGCGGCCAAACGTGGACAATGATGCCCTTGGCCAAAAAGGGCGTATGCGTTTTTTCCTGAATATATTCAGGAAAAAACGCATACGCCCTTTTTGGCCAACCAAGCAACCGGGAAAGGCAAATCAGCCCTCCAAAGATGTCTCGCTTCCCAGCGGGCAAAAGGGCCATGCGGAAAAAAGTGTCCAAACCAGAAATGCAGGACCGGCCATGGAGAAATGGGAGCCTTGCTACGCTGATGGGTGGGATGTAAATTGCCAACAGCCACTCTGGAGAAGTGTACGGTGTGTCCTGAAACATCTAAAAAACACAGCTTGGAGAGCATAGGGCACTTCCACTCATGGGCGTATAAATTGGGAAAACTAAAAATCAGCAAGACACAGGCACCCCAAAGTTTAGGGCTGCTCTGTTGACAAGAACCCCCACTTCATTACACCTTAAATATCCTAGGAAAGAGAAAAATGGATAAAGAAGTTGGGGTCCTCTTGTACAATACAATATCACTCAGCCATGAAATCAACGTCATAAGGCTAGTAGTAGCACGATGAGTGGATTTAGGTACGACGATTCTAAATGAAATAAGTCACACAGAAAAAGACACTTATCATAAGATATCACTTATAGAGGGAATGTAAAAACCGCTACACTTGAACTGAATTACAAAACAGAACAGAGTCACACGTTTAGAAAACACACTATGGTTGCTGAACGGGAAAGGTGAGGTGGGGTGATGCATAAATCAAGGGTTTCAAATTATCTCAGATACCGTTCCATAAACCCAATATGTAGTAGACAAGACCTACTCCTTGCTCAGTGAACTGTCCTCAACACCCCCTATTCACCGCACAAGAATATATCTGACTAGTAAGAATCTTCAAACCTATGTATTGATATCTCTCTGTAAGTGAGTCAATTGGGTGTAAAGCGGCCTAAACACAGCCGTGAAAAGCAGCTAAACCCCATTATAAAAATAAATTACTTTTCAAAACCCGTGAAACAAAGACAGTGAAAGAGAGAGAAACTCTTACAAAATTCGTTCAGGGGCTGTGATGCAACCTGGATTTACCATATCTAGACCCACAGCTGATTGAGACATAAGGGTGGACACTCTTGGGGCTGAGAGGTTTGGTGAGGTTGCGTGAGCCAACGCAGACCCTTTAAAGTAATACTGCATGGTACCCACCCCATGGGTCCCAAATCTCCAGCTTCAAGGGCATCTTCCTACGTCGAAAACATGCATGAGAAACCCAGAAGATGGTACACCGTGTGATCGGGAAAGGTTTCTAAAACGCACCGCATTTCTGATCTCCTTGTGCTCGGGTTCTCCATTCCAGCCGCTTTACTAGCCATCTCCCTCCTTAGAGAATCAGCACCTTTAATCTCCTGTTCCGTACAGGTTGCAATTTGTCCTGAGGATGAACGGGAAGAGGGGAACCAATGAGAGACTAGCTCTAGGTGTTGGGACAGGCACAGGTCACTCTATTTTCCCATCAGGAAGAAGAATTAACCACAAGCTCAGCCTGCCCCCCAGAACCAGAAGAGGGCCTGAAGCAATCCTGCACTTTTGCGGCCAGCTCCCGAAAAAGCGACTGGAAAAATGGAGCTCAGAGGCACTGCAATAAACAAACATGCAGAGTTATAAACGATAACTCTCGTCCACAAATATATTGAGGGAAGGCAACGAAGAGGCTTTGAAAGCAAGGCAGAATTGCAGGAAACAGATTTCAGGAGGTAGATTCGAATCGCCTTGAAAGCACATGAAAAGCGGCAAAACGTGGACAATGATGCCCTTGGCCAAAAAGGGCGTATGCGTTTTTTCCTGAATATATTCAGGAAAAAACGCATACGCCCTTTTTGGCCAACCAAGCCACCTGGAAAGGCAAATCAGCGCTCCAAAGAAGTCTCACTTCCCAGCGGGCAAAAGGGCCATGCGGAAAAAAGTGTCCAAACCAGAAATGCAGGACCGGCCATGGAGAAATGGGAGCCTTGCTACGCTGATGGGCGGGATGTAAATTGCCAACAGCCACTCTGGAGAAGTGTACGGTGTGTCCTGAAACATCTAAAAAACACAGCTTGGAGAGCATAGGGCACTTCCACTCATGGGCGTATACATTGGGAAAACTAAAAATCAGCAAGACACAGGCACCCCAAAGTTTAGGGCTGCTCTGTTGACAAGAACCCCCACTTCATTACACCTTAAATATCCTAGGAAAGAGAAAAGTGGATAAAGAACTTGTGGTCCTCATGTACAATGGAATATCACTCAGCCATGAAATCCACGTCATAAGGCTAGTAGCAGCACGATGAGTGGATTTAGGTACGACGATTCTAAATGAAATAAGTCACACAGAAAAAGACACTTATCATAAGATATCACTTATAGAGGAAATGTAAAAACCGCTACACTTGAACTGAATTACAAAACAGAACAGAGTCACACGTTTAGAAAACACACTATGGTTGCTGAACGGGAAAGGTGAGGTGGGGTGATGCATAAATCAAGGGTTTCAAATTATCTCAGATACCGTTCCATAAACCCAATATGTAGTAGACAAGACCTACTCCTTGCTCAGTGAACTGGCCTCAACACCCCCTATTCACCGCACAAGAATATATCTGACTAGTAAGAATCTTCAAACCTATGTATTGATATCTCTCTGTAAGTGAGTCAATTGGGTGTAAAGCGGCCTAAACACAGCCGTGAAAAGCAGCTAAACTCCATTATAAAAATAAATTACTTTTCAAAACCCGTGAAACAAAGACAGTGAAAGCGAGAGAAATTCTTACAAAATTCGTTCAGGGGCTGTGATGCAACCTGGATTTACCATATCTAGACCCACAGCTGATTGAGACATAAGGGTGGACACTCTTGGGGCTGAGAGGTTTGGTGAGGTTGCGTGAGCCAACGCAGACCCTTTAAAGTAATACTGCATGGTACCCATCCCATGGGTCCCAAATCTCCAGGTTCAAGGGCATCTTCCTACGTCGAAAACATGCATGAGAAACCCAGAAGATGGTACACCGTGTGATCGGGAAAGGTTTCTAAAACGCACCGCATTTCTCATCTCCTTGTGCTCGGGTTCGCCATTCCAGCCGCTTTACTAGCCATCTCCCTCCTTAGAGAATCAGCACCTTTAATCTCCTGTTCCGTACAGGTTGCAATTTGTCCTGAGGATGAACGGGAAGAGGGGAACCAATGAGAGACTAGCTCTAGGGGTTGGGACAGGCACAGGTCACTCTATTTTCCCATCAGGAAGAAGAATTAACCACAAGCTCAGCCTGCCCCCCAGAACCAGAAGAGGGCCTGAAGCAATCCTGCACTTTTGCGGCCAGCTCCCGAAAAAGCGACTGGAAAAATGGAGCTCAGAGGCACTGCAATAAACAAACCTGCAGAGTTATAAACGATAACTCTCGTCCACAAATATATTGAGGGAAGGCAACGAAGAGGCTTTGAAAGCAAGGCAGAATTGCAGGAAACAGATTTCAGGAGGTAGATTCGAATCGCCTTGAAAGCACATGAAAAGCGGCAAAACGTGGACAATGATGCCCTTGGCCAAAAAGGGCGTATGCGTTTTTTCCTGAATATATTCAGGAAAAAACGCATACGCCCTTTTTGGCCAACCAAGCCACCTGGAAAGGCAAATCAGCGCTCCAAAGAAGTCTCGCTTCCCAGCGGGCAAAAGGGCCATGCGGAAAAAAGTGTCCAAACCAGAAATGCAGGACCGGCCATGGAGAAATGGGAGCCTTGCTACGCTGATGGGCGGGATGTAAATTGCCAACAGCCACTCTGGAGAAGTGTACGGTGTGTCCTGAAACATCTAAAAAACACAGCTTGGAGAGCATAGGGCACTTCCACTCATGGGCGTATAAATTGGGAAAACTAAAAATCAGCAAGACACAGGCACCCCAAAGTTTAGGGCTGCTCTGTTGACAAGAACCCCCACTTCATTACACCTTAAATATCCTAGGAAAGAGAAAAGTGGATAAAGAACTTGTGGTCCTCATGTACAATGGAATATCACTCAGCCATGAAATCCACGTCATAAGGCTAGTAGCAGCACGATGAGTGGATTTAGGTACGACGATTCTAAATGAAATAAGTCACACAGAAAAAGACACTTATCATAAGATATCACTTATAGAGGGAATGTAAAAACCGCTACACTTGAACTGAATTACAAAACAGAACAGAGTCACACGTTTAGAAAACACACTATGGTTGCTGAACGGGAAAGGTGAGGTGGGGTGATGCATAAATCAAGGGTTTCAAATTATCTCAGATACCGTTCCATAAACCCAATATGTAGTAGACAAGACCTACTCCTTGCTCAGTGAACTGGCCTCAACACCCCCTATTCACCGCACAAGAATATATCTGACTAGTAAGACTCTTCAAACCTATGTATTGATATCTCTCTGTAAGTGAGTCAATTGGGTGTAAAGCGGCCTAAACACAGCCGTGAAAAGCAGCTAAACCCCATTATAAAAATAAATTACTTTTCAAAACCCGTGAAACAAAGACAGTGAAAGAGAGAGAAACTCTTACAAAATTCGTTCAGGGGCTGTGATGCAACCTGGATTGACCATATCTAGACCCACAGCTGATTGAGACATAAGGGTGGACACTCTTGGGGCTGAGAGGTTTGGTGAGGTTGCGTGAGCCAACGCAGACCCTTTAAAGTAATACTGCATGGTACCCACCCCATGGGTCCCAAATATCCAGCTTCAAGGGCATCTTCCTACGTCGAAAACATGCATGAGAAACCCAGAAGATGGTACACCGTGTGATCGGGAAAGGTTTCTAAAACGCACCGCATTTCTCATCTCCTTGTGCTCGGGTTCGCCATTCCAGCCGCTTTACTAGCCATCTCCCTCCTTAGAGAATCAGCACCTTTAATCTCCTGTTCCGTACAGGTTGCAATTTGTCCTGAGGATGAACGCGAATAGGGGAACCAATGAGAGACTAGCTCTAGGGGTTGGGACAGGCACAGGTCACTCTATTTTCCCATCAGGAAGAAGAATTAACCACAAGCTCAGCCTGCCCCCCAGAACCAGAAGAGGGCCTGAAGCAATCCTGCACTTTTGCGGCCAGCTCCCGAAAAAGCGACTGGAAAAATGGAGCTCAGGGGCACTGCAATAAACAAACCTGCAGAGTTATAAACGATAACTCTCGTCCACAAATATATTGAAGGAAGGCAACGAAGAGGCTTTGAAAGCAAGGCAGAATTGCAGGAAACAGATTTCAGGAGGTAGATTCGAATCGCCTTGAAAGCACATGAAAAGCGGCAAAACATGGACAATGATGCCCTTGGCTAAA
Organism: Balaenoptera acutorostrata; assembly: GCF_949987535.1. Classification (NCBI taxonomy): domain Eukaryota; kingdom Metazoa; phylum Chordata; class Mammalia; order Artiodactyla; family Balaenopteridae; genus Balaenoptera; species Balaenoptera acutorostrata. The sequence goes on from NW_026645522.1 coordinate 80,508, forward strand.
AAGGGCGTATGCGTTTTTTCCTGAATATATTCAGGAAAAAACGCATACGCCCTTTTTGGCCAACCAAGCAACCGGGAAAGGCAAATCAGCGCTCCAAAGAAGTCTCGCTTCCCAGCGGGCAAAAGGGCCATGCGGAAAAAAGTGTCCAAACCAGAAATGCAGGACCGGCCATGGAGAAATGGGAGCCTTGCTACGCTGATGGGCGGGATGTAAATTGCCAACAGCCACTCTGGAGAAGTGTACGGTGTGTCCTGAAACATCTAAAAAACACAGCTTGGAGAGCATAGGGCACTTCCACTCATGGGCGTATAAATTGGGAAAACTAAAAATCAGCAAGACACAGGCACCCCAAAGTTTAGGGCTGCTCTGTTGACAAGAACCCCCACTTCATTACACCTTAAATATCCTAGGAAAGAGAAAAATGGATAAAGAAGTTGGGGTCCTCTTGTACAATACAATATCACTCAGCCATGAAATCAACGTCATAAGGCTAGTAGTAGCACGATGAGTGGATTTAGGTACGACGATTCTAAATGAAATAAGTCACACAGAAAAAGACACTTATCATAAGATATCACTTATAGAGGGAATGTAAAAACCGCTACACTTGAACTGAATTACAAAACAGAACAGAGTCACACGTTTAGAAAACACACTATGGTTGCTGAACGGGAAAGGTGAGGTGGGGTGATGCATAAATCAAGGGTTTCAAATTATCTCAGATACCGTTCCATAAACCCAATATGTAGTAGACAAGACCTACTCCTTGCTCAGTGAACTGTCCTCAACACCCCCTATTCACCGCACAAGAATATATCTGACTAGTAAGAATCTTCAAACCTATGTATTGATATCTCTCTGTAAGTGAGTCAATTGGGTGTAAAGCGGCCTAAACACAGCCGTGAAAAGCAGCTAAACCCCATTATAAAAATAAATTACTTTTCAAAACCCGTGAAACAAAGACAGTGAAAGAGAGAGAAACTCTTACAAAATTCGTTCAGGGGCTGTGATGCAACCTGGATTTACCATATCTAGACCCACAGCTGATTGAGACATAAGGGTGGACACTCTTGGGGCTGAGAGGTTTGGTGAGGTTGCGTGAGCCAACGCAGACCCTTTAAAGTAATACTGCATGGTACCCACCCCATGGGTCCCAAATATCCAGCTTCAAGGGCATCTTCCTACGTCGAAAACATGCATGAGAAACCCAGAAGATGGTACACCGTGTGATCGGGAAAGGTTTCTAAAACGCACCGCATTTCTCATCTCCTTGTGCTCGGGTTCTCCATTCCAGCCGCTTTACTAGCCATCTCCCTCCTTAGAGAATCAGCACCTTTAATCTCCTGTTCCGTACAGGTTGCAATTTGTCCTGAGGATGAACGGGAAGAGGGGAACAAATGAGAGACTAGCTCTAGGGGTTGGGACAGGCACAGGTCACTCTATTTTCCCATCAGGAAGAAGAATTAACCACAAGCTCAGCCTGCCCCCCAGAACCAGAAGAGGGCCTGAAGCAATCCTGCACTTTTGCGGCCAGCTCCCGAAAAAGCGACTGGAAAAATGGAGCTCAGAGGCACTGCAATAAACAAACATGCAGAGTTATAAACGATAACTCTCGTCCACAAATATATTGAGGGAAGGCAACGAAGAGGCTTTGAAAGCAAGGCAGAATTGCAGGAAACAGATTTCAGGAGGTAGATTCGAATCGCCTTGAAAGCACATGAAAAGCGGCAAAACGTGGACAATGATGCCCTTGGCCAAAAAGGGCGTATGCGTTTTTTCCTGAATATATTCAGGAAAAAACGCATACGCCCTTTTTGGCCAACCAAGCCACCTGGAAAGGCAAATCAGCGCTCCAAAGAAGTCTCGCTTCCCAGCGGGCAAAAGGGCCATGCGGAAAAAAGTGTCCAAACCAGAAATGCAGGACCGGCCATGGAGAAATGGGAGCCTTGCTACGCTGATGGGCGGGATGTAAATTGCCAACAGCCACTCTGGAGAAGTGTACGGTGTGTCCTGAAACATCTAAAAAACACAGCTTGGAGAGCATAGGGCACTTCCACTCATGGGCGTATAAATTGGGAAAACTAAAAATCAGCAAGACACAGGCACCCCAAAGTTTAGGGCTGCTCTGTTGACAAGAACCCCCACTTCATTACACCTTAAATATCCTAGGAAAGAGAAAAGTGGATAAAGAACTTGTGGTCCTCATGTACAATGGAATATCACTCAGCCTTGAAATCCACGTCATAAGGCTAGTAGCAGCACGATGAGTGGATTTAGGTACGACGATTCTAAATGAAATAAGTCACACAGAAAAAGACACTTATCATAAGATATCACTTATAGAGGGAATGTAAAAACCGCTACACTTGAACTGAATTACAAAACAGAACAGAGTCACACGTTTAGAAAACACACTATGGTTGCTGAACGGGAAAGGTGAGGTGGGGTGATGCATAAATCAAGGGTTTCAAATTATCTCAGATACCGTTCCATAAACCCAATATGTAGTAGACAAGACCTACTCCTTGCTCAGTGAACTGGCCTCAACACCCCCTATTCACCGCACAAGAATATATCTGACTAGTAAGAATCTTCAAACCTATGTATTGATATCTCTCTGTAAGTGAGTCAATTGGGTGTAAAGCGGCCTAAACACAGCCGTGAAAAGCAGCTAAACTCCATTATAAAAATAAATTACTTTTCAAAACCCGTGAAACAAAGACAGTGAAAGAGAGAGAAACTCTTACAAAATTCGTTCAGGGGCTGTGATGCAACCTGGATTGACCATATCTAGACCCACAGCTGATTGAGACATAAGGGTGGACACTCTTGGGGCTGAGAGGTTTGGTGAGGTTGCGTGAGCCAACGCAGACCCTTTAAAGTAATACTGCATGGTACCCATCCCATGGGTCCCAAATCTCCAGGTTCAAGGGCATCTTCCTACGTCGAAAACATGCATGAGAAACCCAGAAGATGGTACACCGTGTGATCGGGAAAGGTTTCTAAAACGCACCGCATTTCTCATCTCCTTGTGCTCGGGTTCGCCATTCCAGCCGCTTTACTAGCCATCTCCCTCCTTAGAGAATCAGCACCTTTAATCTCCTGTTCCGTACAGGTTGCAATTTGTCCTGAGGATGAACGGGAAGAGGGGAACCAATGAGAGACTAGCTCTAGGGGTTGGGACAGGCACAGGTCACTCTATTTTCCCATCAGGAAGAAGAATTAACCACAAGCTCAGCCTGCCCCCCAGAACCAGAAGAGGGCCTGAAGCAATCCTGCACTTTTGCGGCCAGCTCCCGAAAAAGCGACTGGAAAAATGGAGCTCAGAGGCACTGCAATAAACAAACCTGCAGAGTTATAAACGATAACTCTCGTCCACAAATATATTGAGGGAAGGCAACGAAGAGGCTTTGAAAGCAAGGCAGAATTGCAGGAAACAGATTTCAGGAGGTAGATTCGAATCGCCTTGAAAGCACATGAAAAGCGGCAAAACGTGGACAATGATGCCCTTGGCCAAAAAGGGCGTATGCGTTTTTTCCTGAATATATTCAGGAAAAAACGCATACGCCCTTTTTGGCCAACCAAGCCACCTGGAAAGGCAAATCAGCGCTCCAAAGAAGTCTCGCTTCCCAGCGGGCAAAAGGGCCATGCGGAAAAAAGTGTCCAAACCAGAAATGCAGGACCGGCCATGGAGAAATGGGAGCCTTGCTACGCTGATGGGCGGGATGTAAATTGCCAACAGCCACTCTGGAGAAGTGTACGGTGTGTCCTGAAACATCTAAAAAACACAGCTTGGAGAGCATAGGGCACTTCCACTCATGGGCGTATAAATTGGGAAAACTAAAAATCAGCAAGACACAGGCACCCCAAAGTTTAGGGCTGCTCTGTTGACAAGAACCCCCACTTCATTACACCTTAAATATCCTAGGAAAGAGAAAAGTGGATAAAGAACTTGTGGTCCTCATGTACAATGGAATATCACTCAGCCATGAAATCCACGTCATAAGGCTAGTAGCAGCACGATGAGTGGATTTAGGTACGACAATTCTAAATGAAATAAGTCACACAGAAAAAGACACTTATCATAAGATATCACTTATAGAGGGAATGTAAAAACCGCTACACTTGAACTGAATTACAGAACAGAACAGAGTCACACGTTTAGAAAACACACTATGGTTGCTGAACGGGAAAGGTGAGGTGGGGTGATGCATAAATCAAGGGTTTCAAATTATCTCAGATACCGTTCCATAAACCCAATATGTAGTAGACAAGACCTACTCCTTGCTCACTGAACTGTCCTCAACACCCCCTATTCACCGCACAAGAATATATCTGACTAGTAAGAATCTTCAAACCTATGTATTGATATCTCTCTGTAAGTGAGTCAATTGGGTGTAAAGCGGCCTAAACACAGCCGTGAAAAGCAGCTAAACTCCATTATAAAAATAAATTACTTTTCAAAACCCGTGAAACAAAGACAGTGAAAGAGAGAGAAACTCTTACAAAATTCGTTCAGGGGCTGTGATGCAACCTGGATTGACCATATCTAGACCCACAGCTGATTGAGACATAAGGGTGGACACTCTTGGGGCTGAGAGGTTTGGTGAGGTTGCGTGAGCCAACGCAGACCCTTTAAAGTAATACTGCATGGTACCCATCCCATGGGTCCCAAATCTCCAGATTCAAGGGCATCTTCCTACGTCGAAAACATGCATGAGAAACCCAGAAGATGGTACACCGTGTGATCGGGAAAGGTTTCTAAAACGCACCTCATTTCTCATCTCCTTGTGCTCGGGTTCGCCATTCCAGCCGCTTTACTAGCCATCTCCCTCCTTAGAGAATCAGCACCTTTAATCTCCTGTTCCGTACAGGTTGCAATTTGTCCTGAGGATGAACGGGAAGAGGGGAACCAATGAGAGACTAGCTCTAGGGGTTGGGACAGGCACAGGTCACTCTATTTTCCCATCAGGAAGAAGAATTAACCACAAGCTCAGCCTGCCCCCCAGAACCAGAAGAGGGCCTGAAGCAATCCTGCACTTTTGCGGCCAGCTCCCGAAAAAGCGACTGGAAAAATGGAGCTCAGAGGCACTGCAATAAACAAACATGCAGAGTTATAAACGATAACTCTCGTCCACAAATATATTGAGGGAAGGCAACGAAGAGGCTTTGAAAGCAAGGCAGAATTGCAGGAAACAGATTTCAGGAGGTAGATTCGAATCGCCTTGAAAGCACATGAAAAGCGGCAAAACGTGGACAATGATGCCCTTGGCCAAAAAGGGCGTATGCGTTTTTTCCTGAATATATTCAGGAAAAAACGCATACGCCCTTTTTGGCCAACCAAGCCACCGGGAAAGGCAAATCAGCGCTCCAAAGAAGTCTCGCTTCCCAGCGGGCAAAAGGGCCATGCGGAAAAAAGTGTCCAAACCAGAAATGCAGGACCGGCCATGGAGAAATGGGAGCCTTGCTACGCTGATGGGCGGGATGTAAATTGCCAACAGCCACTCTGGAGAAGTGTACGGTGTGTCCTGAAACATCTAAAAAACACAGCTTGGAGAGCATAGGGCACTTCCACTCATGGGCGTATAAATTGGGAAAACTAAAAATCAGCAAGACACAGGCACCCCAAAGTTTAGGGCTGCTCTGTTGACAAGAACCCCCACTTCATTACACCTTAAATATCCTAGGAAAGAGAAAAGTGGATAAAGAACTTGTGGTCCTCATGTACAATGGAATATCACTCAGCCATGAAATCCACGTCATAAGGCTAGTAGCAGCACGATGAGTGGATTTAGGTACGACGATTCTAAATGAAATAAGTCACACAGAAAAAGACACTTATCATAAGATATCACTTATAGAGGAAATGTAAAAACCGCTACACTTGAACTGAATTACAAAACAGAACAGAGTCACACGTTTAGAAAACACACTATGGTTGCTGAACGGGAAAGGTGAGGTGGGGTGATGCATAAATCAAGGGTTTCAAATTATCTCAGATACCGTTCCATAAACCCAATATGTAGTAGACAAGACCTACTCCTTGCTCAGTGAACTGGCCTCAACACCCCCTATTCACCGCACAAGAATATATCTGACTAGTAAGAATCTTCAAACCTATGTATTGATATCTCTCTGTAAGTGAGTCAATTGGGTGTAAAGCGGCCTAAACACAGCCGTGAAAAGCAGCTAAACTCCATTATAAAAATAAATTACTTTTCAAAACCCGTGAAACAAAGACAGTGAAAGAGAGAGAAACTCTTACAAAATTCGTTCAGGGGCTGTGATGCAACCTGGATTTACCATATCTAGACCCACAGCTGATTGAGACATAAGGGTGGACACTCTTGGGGCTGAGAGGTTTGGTGAGGTTGCGTGAGCCAACGCAGACCCTTTAAAGTAATACTGCATGGTACCCATCCCATGGGTCCCAAATCTCCAGGTTCAAGGGCATCTTCCTACGTCGAAAACATGCATGAGAAACCCAGAAGATGGTACACCGTGTGATCGGGAAAGGTTTCTAAAACGCACCGCATTTCTCATCTCCTTGTGCTCGGGTTCGCCATTCCAGCCGCTTTACTAGCCATCTCCCTCCTTAGAGAATCAGCACCTTTAATCTCCTGTTCCGTACAGGTTGCAATTTGTCCTGAGGATGAACGGGAAGAGGGGAACCAATGAGAGACTAGCTCTAGGGGTTGGGACAGGCACAGGTCACTCTATTTTCCCATCAGGAAGAAGAATTAACCACAAGCTCAGCCTGCCCCCCAGAACCAGAAGAGGGCCTGAAGCAATCCTGCACTTTTGCGGCCAGCTCCCGAAAAAGCGACTGGAAAAATGGAGCTCAGAGGCACTGCAATAAACAAACCTGCAGAGTTATAAACGATAACTCTCGTCCACAAATATATTGAGGGAAGGCAACGAAGAGGCTTTGAAAGCAAGGCAGAATTGCAGGAAACAGATTTCAGGAGGTAGATTCGAATCGCCTTGAAAGCACATGAAAAGCGGCAAAACGTGGACAATGATGCCCTTGGCCAAAAAGGGCGTATGCGTTTTTTCCTGAATATATTCAGGAAAAAACGCATACGCCCTTTTTGGCCAACCAAGCCACCTGGAAAGGCAAATCAGCGCTCCAAAGAAGTCTCGCTTCCCAGCGGGCAAAAGGGCCATGCGGAAAAAAGTGTCCAAACCAGAAATGCAGGACCGGCCATGGAGAAATGGGAGCCTTGCTACGCTGATGGGCGGGATGTAAATTGCCAACAGCCACTCTGGAGAAGTGTACGGTGTGTCCTGAAACATCTAAAAAACACAGCTTGGAGAGCATAGGGCACTTCCACTCATGGGCGTATAAATTGGGAAAACTAAAAATCAGCAAGACACAGGCACCCCAAAGTTTAGGGCTGCTCTGTTGACAAGAACCCCCACTTCATTACACCTTAAATATCCTAGGAAAGAGAAAAGTGGATAAAGAACTTGTGGTCCTCATGTACAATGGAATATCACTCAGCCATGAAATCCACGTCATAAGGCTAGTAGCAGCACGATGAGTGGATTTAGGTACGACAATTCTAAATGAAATAAGTCACACAGAAAAAGACACTTATCATAAGATATCACTTATAGAGGGAATGAAAAAACCGCTACACTTGAACTGAATTACAGAACAGAACAGAGTCACACGTTTAGAAAACACACTATGGTTGCTGAACGGGAAAGGTGAGGTGGGGTGATGCATAAATCAAGGGTTTCAAATTATCTCAGATACCGTTCCATAAACCCAATATGTAGTAGACAAGACCTACTCCTTGCTCACTGAACTGTCCTCAACACCCCCTATTCACCGCACAAGAATATATCTGACTAGTAAGACTCTTCAAACCTATGTATTGATATCTCTCTGTAAGTGAGTCAATTGGGTGTAAAGCGGCCTAAACACAGCCGTGAAAAGCAGCTAAACTCCATTATAAAAATAAATTACTTTTCAAAACCCGTGAAACAAAGACAGTGAAAGAGAGAGAAACTCTTACAAAATTCGTTCAGGGGCTGTGATGCAACCTGGATTGACCATATCTAGACCCACAGCTGATTGAGACATAAGGGTGGACACTCTTGGGGCTGAGAGGTTTGGTGAGGTTGCGTGAGCCAACGCAGACCCTTTAAAGTAATACTGCATGGTACCCATCCCATGGGTCCCAAATCTCCAGATTCAAGGGCATCTTCCTACGTCGAAAACATGCATGAGAAACCCAGAAGATGGTACACCGTGTGATCGGGAAAGGTTTCTAAAACGCACCTAATTTCTCATCTCCTTGTGCTCGGGTTCGCCATTCCAGCCGCTTTACTAGCCATCTCCCTCCTTAGAGAATCAGCACCTTTAATCTCCTGTTCCGTACAGGTTGCAATTTGTCCTGAGGATGAACGGGAAGAGGGGAACCAATGAGAGACTAGCTCTAGGGGTTGGGACAGGCACAGGTCACTCTATTTTCCCATCAGGAAGAAGAATTAACCACAAGCTCAGCCTGCCCCCCAGAACCAGAAGAGGGCCTGAAGCAATCCTGCACTTTTGCGGCCAGCTCCCGAAAAAGCGACTGGAAAAATGGAGCTCAGAGGCACTGCAATAAACAAACATGCAGAGTTATAAACGATAACTCTCGTCCACAAATATATTGAGGGAAGGCAACGAAGAGGCTTTGAAAGCAAGGCAGAATTGCAGGAAACAGATTTCAGGAGGTAGATTCGAATCGCCTTGAAAGCACATGAAAAGCGGCAAAACGTGGACAATGATGCCCTTGGCCAAAAAGGGCGTATGCGTTTTTTCCTGAATATATTCAGGAAAAAACGCATACGCCCTTTTTGGCCAACCAAGCCACCGGGAAAGGCAAATCAGCGCTCCAAAGAAGTCTCGCTTCCCAGCGGGCAAAAGGGCCATGCGGAAAAAAGTGTCCAAACCAGAAATGCAGGACCGGCCATGGAGAAATGGGAGCCTTGCTACGCTGATGGGCGGGATGTAAATTGCCAACAGCCACTCTGGAGAAGTGTACGGTGTGTCCTGAAACATCTAAAAAACACAGCTTGGAGAGCATAGGGCACTTCCACTCATGGGCGTATAAATTGGGAAAACTAAAAATCAGCAAGACACAGGCACCCCAAAGTTTAGGGCTGCTCTGTTGACAAGAACCCCCACTTCATTACACCTTAAATATCCTAGGAAAGAGAAAAGTGGATAAAGAACTTGTGGTCCTCATGTACAATGGAATATCACTCAGCCATGAAATCCACGTCATAAGGCTAGTAGCAGCACGATGAGTGGATTTAGGTACGACGATTCTAAATGAAATAAGTCACACAGAAAAAGACACTTATCATAAGATATCACTTATAGAGGAAATGTAAAAACCGCTACACTTGAACTGAATTACAAAACAGAACAGAGTCACACGTTTAGAAAACACACTATGGTTGCTGAACGGGAAAGGTGAGGTGGGGTGATGCATAAATCAAGGGTTTCAAATTATCTCAGATACCGTTCCATAAACCCAATATGTAGTAGACAAGACCTACTCCTTGCTCAGTGAACTGGCCTCAACACCCCCTATTCACCGCACAAGAATATATCTGACTAGTAAGAATCTTCAAACCTATGTATTGATATCTCTCTGTAAGTGAGTCAATTGGGTGTAAAGCGGCCTAAACACAGCCGTGAAAAGCAGCTAAACTCCATTATAAAAATAAATTACTTTTCAAAACCCGTGAAACAAAGACAGTGAAAGAGAGAGAAACTCTTACAAAATTCGTTCAGGGGCTGTGATGCAACCTGGATTTACCATATCTAGACCCACAGCTGATTGAGACATAAGGGTGGACACTCTTGGGGCTGAGAGGTTTGGTGAGGTTGCGTGAGCCAACGCAGACCCTTTAAAGTAATACTGCATGGTACCCATCCCATGGGTCCCAAATCTCCAGGTTCAAGGGCATCTTCCTACGTCGAAAACATGCATGAGAAACCCAGAAGATGGTACACCGTGTGATCGGGAAAGGTTTCTAAAACGCACCGCATTTCTCATCTCCTTGTGCTCGGGTTCGCCATTCCAGCCGCTTTACTAGCCATCTCCCTCCTTAGAGAATCAGCACCTTTAATCTCCTGTTCCGTACAGGTTGCAATTTGTCCTGAGGATGAACGGGAAGAGGGGAACCAATGAGAGACTAGCTCTAGGGGTTGGGACAGGCACAGGTCACTCTATTTTCCCATCAGGAAGAAGAATTAACCACAAGCTCAGCCTGCCCCCCAGAACCAGAAGAGGGCCTGAAGCAATCCTGCACTTTTGCGGCCAGCTCCCGAAAAAGCGACTGGAAAAATGGAGCTCAGAGGCACTGCAATAAACAAACCTGCAGAGTTATAAACGATAACTCTCGTCCACAAATATATTGAGGGAAGGCAACGAAGAGGCTTTGAAAGCAAGGCAGAATTGCAGGAAACAGATTTCAGGAGGTAGATTCGAATCGCCTTGAAAGCACATGAAAAGCGGCAAAACGTGGACAATGATGCCCTTGGCCAAAAAGGGCGTATGCGTTTTTTCCTGAATATATTCAGGAAAAAACGCATACGCCCTTTTTGGCCAACCAAGCCACCTGGAAAGGCAAATCAGCGCTCCAAAGAAGTCTCGCTTCCCAGCGGGCAAAAGGGCCATGCGGAAAAAAGTGTCCAAACCAGAAATGCAGGACCGGCCATGGAGAAATGGGAGCCTTGCTACGCTGATGGGCGGGATGTAAATTGCCAACAGCCACTCTGGAGAAGTGTACGGTGTGTCCTGAAACATCTAAAAAACACAGCTTGGAGAGCATAGGGCACTTCCACTCATGGGCGTATAAATTGGGAAAACTAAAAATCAGCAAGACACAGGCACCCCAAAGTTTAGGGCTGCTCTGTTGACAAGAACCCCCACTTCATTACACCTTAAATATCCTAGGAAAGAGAAAAGTGGATAAAGAACTTGTGGTCCTCATGTACAATGGAATATCACTCAGCCATGAAATCCACGTCATAAGGCTAGTAGCAGCACGATGAGTGGATTTAGGTACGACAATTCTAAATGAAATAAGTCACACAGAAAAAGACACTTATCATAAGATATCACTTATAGAGGGAATGAAAAAACCGCTACACTTGAACTGAATTACAGAACAGAACAGAGTCACACGTTTAGAAAACACACTATGGTTGCTGAACGGGAAAGGTGAGGTGGGGTGATGCATAAATCAAGGGTTTCAAATTATCTCAGATACCGTTCCATAAACCCAATATGTAGTAGACAAGACCTACTCCTTGCTCACTGAACTGTCCTCAACACCCCCTATTCACCGCACAAGAATATATCTGACTAGTAAGACTCTTCAAACCTATGTATTGATATCTCTCTGTAAGTGAGTCAATTGGGTGTAAAGCGGCCTAAACACAGCCGTGAAAAGCAGCTAAACTCCATTATAAAAATAAATTACTTTTCAAAACCCGTGAAACAAAGACAGTGAAAGAGAGAGAAACTCTTACAAAATTCGTTCAGGGGCTGTGATGCAACCTGGATTGACCATATCTAGACCCACAGCTGATTGAGACATAAGGGTGGACACTCTTGGGGCTGAGAGGTTTGGTGAGGTTGCGTGAGCCAACGCAGACCCTTTAAAGTAATACTGCATGGTACCCATCCCATGGGTCCCAAATCTCCAGATTCAAGGGCATCTTCCTACGTCGAAAACATGCATGAGAAACCCAGAAGATGGTACACCGTGTGATCGGGAAAGGTTTCTAAAACGCACCTAATTTCTCATCTCCTTGTGCTCGGGTTCGCCATTCCAGCCGCTTTACTAGCCATCTCCCTCCTTAGAGAATCAGCACCTTTAATCTCCTGTTCCGTACAGGTTGCAATTTGTCCTGAGGATGAACGGGAAGAGGGGAACCAATGAGAGACTAGCTCTAGGGGTTGGGACAGGCACAGGTCACTCTATTTTCCCATCAGGAAGAAGAATTAACCACAAGCTCAGCCTGCCCCCCAGAACCAGAAGAGGGCCTGAAGCAATCCTGCACTTTTGCGGCCAGCTCCCGAAAAAGCGACTGGAAAAATGGAGCTCAGAGGCACTGCAATAAACAAACATGCAGAGTTATAAACGATAACTCTCGTCCACAAATATATTGAGGGAAGGCAACGAAGAGGCTTTGAAAGCAAGGCAGAATTGCAGGAAACAGATTTCAGGAGGTAGATTCGAATCGCCTTGAAAGCACATGAAAAGCGGCAAAACGTGGACAATGATGCCCTTGGCCAAAAAGGGCGTATGCGTTTTTTCCTGAATATATTCAGGAAAAAACGCATACGCCCTTTTTGGCCAACCAAGCCACCTGGAAAGGCAAATCAGCGCTCCAAAGAAGTCTCGCTTCCCAGCGGGCAAAAGGGCCATGCGGAAAAAAGTGTCCAAACCAGAAATGCAGGACCGGCCATGGAGAAATGGGAGCCTTGCTACGCTGATGGGCGGGATGTAAATTGCCAACAGCCACTCTGGAGAAGTGTACGGTGTGTCCTGAAACATCTAAAAAACACAGCTTGGAGAGCATAGGGCACTTCCACTCATGGGGGTATAAATTGGGAAAACTAAAAATCAGCAAGACACAGGCACCCCAAAGTTTAGGGCTGCTCTGTTGACAAGAACCCCCACTTCATTACACCTTAAATATCCTAGGAAAGAGAAAAGTGGATAAAGAACTTGTGGTCCTCATGTACAATGGAATATCACTCAGCCATGAAATCCACGTCATAAGGCTAGTAGCAGCACGATGAGTGGATTTAGGTACGACGATTCTAAATGAAATAAGTCACACAGAAAAAGACACTTATCATAAGATATCACTTATAGAGGGAATGTAAAAACCGCTACACTTGAACTGAATTACAAAACAGAACAGAGTCACACGTTTAGAAAACACACTATGGTTGCTGAACGGGAAAGGTGAGGTGGGGTGATGCATAAATCAAGGGTTTCAAATTATCTCAGATACCGTTCCATAAACCCAATATGTAGTAGACAAGACCTACTCCTTGCTCAGTGAACTGTCCTCAACACCCCCTATTCACCGCACAAGAATATATCTGACTAGTAAGAATCTTCAAACCTATGTATTGATATCTCTCTGTAAGTGAGTCAATTGGGTGTAAAGCGGCCTAAACACAGCCGTGAAAAGCAGCTAAACCCCATTATAAAAATAAATTACTTTTCAAAACCCGTGAAACAAAGACAGTGAAAGAGAGAGAAATTCTTACAAAATTCGTTCAGGGGCTGTGATGCAACCTGGATTGACCATATCTAGACCCACAGCTGATTGAGACATAAGGGTGGACAATCTTGGGGCTGAGAGGTTTGGTGAGGTTGCATGAGCCAACGCAGTCCCTTTAAAGTAATACTGCATGGTACCCATCCCATGGGTCCCAAATCTCCAGGTTCAAGGGCAACTTCCCACCTCGAAAACATGCATGAGAAACCCAGAAGATGGTACACCGTGTGATCGGGAAAGGTTTCTAAAACGCACCGCATTTCTCATCTCCTTTTGCTCGGGTTCGCCATTCCAGCCGCTTTACTAGCCATATCCCTCCTTGGAGAATCAGCACCTTTAATCTCCTGTTCCGTACAGGTTGCAATTTGTCCTGAGGATGAACGGGAAGAGGGGAACCAATGAGAGACTAGCTCTAGGGGTTGGGACAGGCACAGGTCACTCTATTTTCCCATCAGGAAGAAGAATTAACCACAAGCTCAGCCTGCCCCCCAGAACCAGAAGAGGGCCTGAAGCAATCCTGCACTTTTGCGGACAGCTCCCAAAAAAGAGACTGGAAAAATGGAGCTCAGGGGCACTGCAATTCACAAACCTGCAGAGTTATAAATGATAACTCTCGTCCACAAATATATTGAGGGAAGGCAACGAAGAGGCTTTGAAAGCAAGGCAGAATTGCAGGAAACAGATTTCAGGAGGTAGATTCGAATCGCCTTGAAAGCACATGAAAAGCGGCAAAACGTGGACAATGATGCCCTTGGCCAAAAAGGGCGTATGCGTTTTTTCCTGAATATATTCAGGAAAAAACGCATACGCCCTTTTTGGCCAACCAAGCAACCTGGAAAGGCCAATCAGCGCTCCAAAGAAGTCTCGCTTCCCAGCGGGCAAAAGGGCCATGCGGAAAAAAGTGTCCAAACCAGAAATGCAGGACCGGCCATGGAGAAATGGGAGCCTTGCTACGCTGATGGGCGGGATGTAAATTGCCAAAAGCCACTCTGGAGAAGTGTACGGTGTGTCCTGAAACATCTAAAAAACACAGCTTGGAGAGCATAGGGCACTTCCACTCATGGGCGTATAAATTGGGAAAACTAAAAATCAGCAAGACACAGGCACCCCAAAGTTTAGGGCTGCTCTGTTGACAAGAACCCCCACTTCATTACACCTTAAATATGCTAGGAAAGAGAAAAGTGGATACAGAAGTTGTGGTCCTCATGTACAATGGAATATCACTCAGCCAGGAAATCCACGTCATAAGGCTAGTAGCAGCACGATGAGTGGATTTAGATACGACGATTCTAAATGAAATAAGTCACACAGAAAAAGACACTTATCATAAGATATCACTTATAGAGGGAATGTAAAAACCGCTACACTTGAACTGAATTACAAAACAGAACAGAGTCACACGTTTAGAAAACACACTATGGCTGCTGAACGGGAAAGGTGAGGTGGGGTGATGCATAAATCCAGGGATTCAAATTAGCTCAGATACCGTTCCATAAACCCAATATGTAGTAGACAAGACCTACTCCTTGCTCAGTGAACTGGCCTCAACACCCCCTATTCACCGCACAAGAATATATCTGACTAGTAAGAATCTTCAAACCTATGTATTGATATCTCTCTGTAAGTGAGTCAATTGGGTGTAAAGCAGCCTAAACACAGCCGTGAAAAGCAGCTAAACCCCATTATAAAAATAAATTACTTTTCAAAACCCGTGAAACAAAGACAGTGAAAGAGAGAGAAATTCTTCCAAAATTGGTTCAGGGGCTGTGATGCAACCTGGATTGACCATATCTAGACCCACAGCTGATTGAGACATAAGGGTGGACACTCTTGGGGCTGAGAGGTTTGGTGAGGTTGCGTGAGCCAACGCAGACCCTTTAAAGTAATACTGCATGGTACCCATCCCATGGGTCCCAAATCTCCAGGTTCAAGGGCATCTTCCTACGTCGAAAACATGCATGAGAAACCCAGAAGATGGTACACCGTGTGATCGGGAAAGGTTTCTAAAACGCACCTCATTTCTCATCTCCTTGTGCTCGGGTTCGCCATTCCAGCCGCTTTACTAGCCATCTCCCTCCTTAGAGAATCAGCACCTTTAATCTCCTGTTCCGTACAGGTTGCAATTTGTCCTGAGGATGAACGGGAAGAGGGGAACCAATGAGAGACTAGCTCTAGGGGTTGGGACAGGCACAGGTCACTCTATTTTCCCATCAGGAAGAAGAATTAACCACAAGCTCAGCCTGCCCCCCAGAACCAGAAGAGGGCCTGAAGCAATCCTGCACTTTTGCGGCCAGCCCCCGAAAAAGCGACTGGAAAAATGGAGCTCAGAGGCACTGCAATAAACAAACCTGCAGAGTTATAAACGATAACTCTCGTCCACAAATATATTGAGGGAAGGCAACGAAGAGGCTTTGAAAGCAAGGCAGAATTGCAGGAAACAGATTTCAGGAGGTAGATTCGAATCGCCTTGAAAGCACATGAAAAGCGGCAAAACGTGGACAATGATGCCCTTGGCCAAAAAGGGCGTATGCGTTTTTTCCTGAATATATTCAGGAAAAAACGCATACGCCCTTTTTGGCCAACCAAGCCACCTGGAAAGGCAAATCAGCGCTCCAAAGAAGTCTCGCTTCCCAGCGGGCAAAAGGGCCATGCGGAAAAAAGTGTCCAAACCAGAAATGCAGGACCGGCCATGGAGAAATGGGAGCCTTGCTACGCTGATGGGCGGGATGTAAATTGCCAACAGCCACTCTGGAGAAGTGTACGGTGTGTCCTGAAACATCTAAAAAACACAGCTTGGAGAGCATAGGGCACTTCCACTCATGGGCGTATAAATTGGGAAAACTAAAAATCAGCAAGACACAGGCACCCCAAAGTTTAGGGCTGCTCTGTTGACAAGAACCCCCACTTCATTACACCTTAAATATCCTAGGAAAGAGAAAAGTGGATAAAGAACTTGTGGTCCTCATGTACAATGGAATATCACTCAGCCTTGAAATCCACGTCATAAGGCTAGTAGCAGCACGATGAGTGGATTTAGGTACGACGATTCTAAATGAAATAAGTCACACAGAAAAAGACACTTATCATAAGATATCACTTATAGAGGGAATGTAAAATCCGCTACACTTGAACTGAATTACAAAACAGAACAGAGTCACACGTTTAGAAAACACACTATGGTTGCTGAACGGGAAAGGTGAGGTGGGGTGATGCATAAATCAAGGGTTTCAAATTATCTCAGATACCGTTCCATAAACCCAATATGTAGTAGACAAGACCTACTCCTTGCTCAGTGAACTGGCCTCAACACCCCCTATTCACCGCACAAGAATATATCTGACTAGTAAGAATCTTCCAACCTATGTATTGATATCTCTCTGTAAGTGAGTCAATTGGGTGTAAAGCGGCCTAAACACTGCCGTGAAAAGCAGCTAAACCCCATTATAAAAATAAATTACTTTTCAAAACCCGTGAAACAAAGACAGTGAAAGAGAGAGAAACTCTTACAAAATTCGTTCAGGGGCTGTGATGCAACCTGGATTGACCATATCTAGACCCACAGCTGATTGAGACATAAGGGTGGACACTCTTGGGGCTGAGAGGTTTGGTGAGGTTGCGTGAGCCAACGCAGACCCTTTAAAGTAATACTGCATGGTACCCATCCCATGGGTCCCAAATCTCCAGGTTCAAGGGCATCTTCCTACGTCGAAAACATGCATGAGAAACCCAGAAGATGGTACACCGTGTGATCGGGAAAGGTTTCTAAAACGCACCTCATTTCTCATCTCCTTGTGCTCGGGTTCGCCATTCCAGCCGCTTTACTAGCCATCTCCCTCCTTAGAGAATCAGCACCTTTAATCTCCTGTTCCGTACAGGTTGCAATTTGTCCTGAGGATGAACGGGAAGAGGGGAACCAATGAGAGACTAGCTCTAGGGGTTGGGACAGGCACAGGTCACTCTATTTTCCCATCAGGAAGAAGAATTAACCACAAGCTCAGCCAGCCCCCCAGAACCAGAAGAGGGTCTGAAGCAATCCTGCACTTTTGCGGCCAGCTCCCGAAAAAGCGACTGGAAAAATGGAGCTCAGAGACACTGCAATAAACAAACCTGCAGAGTTATAAACGATAACTCTCGTCCACAAATATATTGAGGGAAGGCAACGAAGAGGCTTTGAAAGCAAGGCAGAATTGCAGGAAACAGATTTCAGGAGGTAGATTCGAATCGCCTTGAAAGCACATGAAAAGCGGCAAAACGTGGACAATGATGCCCTTGGCCAAAAAGGGCGTATGCGTTTTTTCCTGAATATATACAGGAAAAAACGCATACGCCCTTGTTGGCCAACCAAGCCACCTGGAAAGGCAAATCAGCGCTCCAAAGAAGTCTCGCTTCCCAGCGGGCAAAAGGGCCATGCGGAAAAAAGTGTCCAAACCAGAAATGCAGGACCGGCCATGGAGAAATGGGAGCCTTGCTACGCTGATGGGCGGGATGTAAATTGCCAACAGCCACTCTGGAGAAGTGTACGGTGTGTCCTGAAACATCTAAAAAACACAGCTTGGAGAGCATAGGGCACTTCCACTCATGGGCGTATAAATTGGGAAAACTAAAAATCAGCAAGACACAGGCACCCCAAAGTTTAGGGCTGCTCTGTTGACAAGAACCCCCACTTCATTACACCTTAAATATCCTAGGAAAGAGAAAAGTGGATACAGAAGTTGTGGTCCTCATGTACAATGGAATATCACTCAGCCATGAAATCCACGTCATAAGGCTAGTAGCAGCACGATGAGTGGATTTAGGTACGACGATTCTAAATGAAATAAGTCACACAGAAAAAGACACTTATCATAAGATATCACTTATAGAGGGAATGTAAAAACCGCTACACTTGAACTGAATTACAAAACAGAACAGAGTCACACGTTTAGAAAACACACTATGGCTGCTGAACGGGAAAGGTGAGGTGGGGTGATGCATAAATCAAGGGTTTCAAATTAGCTCAGATACCGTTCCATAAACCCAATATGTAGTAGACAAGACCTACTCCTTGCTCAGTGAACTGGCCTCAACACCCCCTATTCACCGCACAAGAATATATCTGACTAGTAAGAATCTTCAAACCTATGTATTGATATCTCTCTGTAAGTGAGTCAATTGGGTGTAAAGTGGCCTAAACACAGCCGTGAAAAGCAGCTAAACTCCATTATAAAAATAAATTACTTTTCAAAACCCGTGAAACAAAGACAGTGAAAGAGAGAGAAACTCTTACAAAATTCGTTCAGGGGCTGTGATGCAACCTGGATTGACCATATCTAGACCCACAGCTGATTGAGACATAAGGGTGGACACTCTTGGGGCTGAGAGGTTTGGTGAGGTTGCGTGAGCCAACGCAGACCCTTTAAAGTAATACTGCATGGTACCCATCCCATGGGTCCCAAATCTCCAGGTTCAAGGGCATCTTCCTACGTCGAAAACATGCATGAGAAACCCAGAAGATGGTACACCGTGTGATCGGGAAAGGTTTCTAAAACGCACCTAATTTCTCATCTCCTTGTGCTCGGGTTCGCCATTCCAGCCGCTTTACTAGCCATCTCCCTCCTTAGAGAATCAGCACCTTTAATCTCCTGTTCCGTACAGGTTGCAATTTGTCCTGAGGATGAACGGGAAGAGGGGAACCAATGAGAGACTAGCTCTAGGGGTTGGGACAGGCACAGGTCACTCTATTTTCCCATCAGGAAGAAGAATTAACCACAAGCTCAGCCTGCCCCCCAGAACCAGAAGAGGGCCTGAAGCAATCCTGCACTTTTGCGGCCAGCTCCCGAAAAAGCGACTGGAAAAATGGAGCTCAGAGGCACTGCAATAAACAAACATGCAGAGTTATAAACGATAACTCTCGTCCACAAATATATTGAGGGAAGGCAACGAAGAGGCTTTGAAAGCAAGGCAGAATTGCAGGAAACAGATTTCAGGAGGTAGATTCGAATCGCCTTGAAAGCACATGAAAAGCGGCAAAACGTGGACAATGATGCCCTTGGCCAAAAAGGGCGTATGCGTTTTTTCCTGAATATATTCAGGAAAAAACGCATACGCCCTTTTTGGCCAACCAAGCCACCTGGAAAGGCAAATCAGCGCTCCGAAGAAGTCTCGCTTCCCAGCGGGCAAAAGGGCCATGCGGAAAAAAGTGTCCAAACCAGAAATGCAGGACCGGCCATGGAGAAATGGGAGCCTTGCTACGCTGATGGGCGGGATGTAAATTGCCAACAGCCACTCTGGAGAAGTGTACGGTGTGTCCTGAAACATCTAAAAAACACAGCTTGGAGAGCATAGGGCACTTCCACTCATGGGCGTATAAATTGGGAAAACTAAAAATCAGCAAGACACAGGCACCCCAAAGTTTAGGGCTGCTCTGTTGACAAGAACCCCCACTTCATTACACCTTAAATATCCTAGGAAAGAGAAAAGTGGATAAAGAACTTGTGGTCCTCATGTACAATGGAATATCACTCAGCCATGAAATCCACGTCATAAGGCTAGTAGCAGCACGATGAGTGGATTTAGGTACGACGATTCTAAATGAAATAAGTCACACAGAAAAAGACACTTATCATAAGATATCACTTATAGAGGGAATGTAAAAACCGCTACACTTGAACTGAATTACAAAACAGAACAGAGTCACACGTTTAGAAAACACACTATGGTTGCTGAACGGGAAAGGTGAGGTGGGGTGATGCATAAATCAAGGGTTTCAAATTATCTCAGATACCGTTCCATAAACCCAATATGTAGTAGACAAGACCTACTCCTTGCTCAGTGAACTGGCCTCAACACCCCCTATTCACCGCACAAGAATATATCTGACTAGTAAGACTCTTCAAACCTATGTATTGATATCTCTCTGTAAGTGAGTCAATTGGGTGTAAAGCGGCCTAAACACAGCCGTGAAAAGCAGCTAAACTCCATTATAAAAATAAATTACTTTTCAAAACCCGTGAAACAAAGACAGTGAAAGAGAGAGAAACTCTTACAAAATTCGTTCAGGGGCTGTGATGCAACCTGGATTGACCATATCTAGACCCACAGCTGATTGAGACATAAGGGTGGACACTCTTGGGGCTGAGAGTTTTGGTGAGGTTGCGTGAGCCAACGCAGACCCTTTAAAGTAATACTGCATGGTACCCATCCCATGGGTCCCAAATCTCCAGGTTCAAGGGCATCTTCCTACGTCGAAAACATGCATGAGAAACCCAGAAGATGGTACACCGTGTGATCGGGAAAGGTTTCTAAAACGCACCTCATTTCTCATCTCCTTGTGCTCGGGTTCGCCATTCCAGCCGCTTTACTAGCCATCTCCCTCCTCAGAGAATCAGCACCTTTAATCTCCTGTTCCGTACAGGTTGCAATTTGTCCTGAGGATGAACGGGAAGAGGGGAACCAATAAGAGACTAGCTCTAGGGGTTGGGACAGGCACAGGTCACTCTATTTTCCCATCAGGAAGAAGAATTAACCACAAGCTCAGCCTGCCCCCCAGAACCAGAAGAGGGCCTGAAGCAATCCTGCACTTTTGCGGCCAGCTCCCGAAAAAGCGACTGGAAAAATGGAGCTCAGAGGCACTGCAATAAACAAACCTGCAGAGTTATAAACGATAACTCTCGTCCACAAATATATTGAGGGAAGGCAACGAAGAGGCTTTGAAAGCAAGGCAGAATTGCAGGAAACAGATTTCAGGAGGTAGATTCGAATCGCCTTGAAAGCACATGAAAAGCGGCAAAACGTGGACAATGATGCCCTTGGCCAAAAAGGGCGTATGCGTTTTTTCCTGAATATATTCAGGAAAAAACGCATACGCCCTTTTTGGCCAACCAAGCCACCTGGAAAGGCAAATCAGCGCTCCAAAGAAGTCTCGCTTCCCAGCGGGCAAAAGGGCCATGCGGAAAAAAGTGTCCAAACCAGAAATGCAGGACCGGCCATGGAGAAATGGGAGCCTTGCTACGCTGATGGGCGGGATGTAAATTGCCAACAGCCACTCTGGAGAAGTGTACGGTGTGTCCTGAAACATCTAAAAAACACAGCTTGGAGAGCATAGGGCACTTCCACTCATGGGCGTATACATTGGGAAAACTAAAAATCAGCAAGACACAGGCACCCCAAAGTTTAGGGCTGCTCTGTTGACAAGAACCCCCACTTCATTACACCTTAAATATCCTAGGAAAGAGAAAAGTGGATAAAGAACTTGTGGTCCTCATGTACAATGGAATATCACTCAGCCATGAAATCCACGTCATAAGGCTAGTAGCAGCACGATGAGTGGATTTAGGTACGACGATTCTAAATGAAATAAGTCACACAGAAAAAGACACTTATCATAAGATATCACTTATAGAGGGAATGTAAAAACCGCTACACTTGAACTGAATTACAAAACAGAACAGAGTCACACGTTTAGAAAACACACTATGGTTGCTGAACGGGAAAGGTGAGGTGGGGTGATGCATAAATCAAGGGTTTCAAATTATCTCAGATACCGTTCCATAAACCCAATATGTAGTAGACAAGACCTACTCCTTGCTCAGTGAACTGGCCTCAACACCCCCTATTCACCGCACAAGAATATATCTGACTAGTAAGACTCTTCAAACCTATGTATTGATATCTCTCTGTAAGTGAGTCAATTGGGTGTAAAGCGGCCTAAACACAGCCGTGAAAAGCAGCTAAACTCCATTATAAAAATAAATTACTTTTCAAAACCCGTGAAACAAAGACAGTGAAAGAGAGAGAAACTCTTACAAAATTCGTTCAGGGGCTGTGATGCAACCTGGATTGACCATATCTAGACCCACAGCTGATTGAGACATAAGGGTGGACACTCTTGGGGCTGAGAGGTTTGGTGAGGTTGCGTGAGCCAACGCAGACCCTTTAAAGTAATACTGCATGGTACCCATCCCATGGGTCCCAAATCTCCAGGTTCAAGGGCATCTTCCTACGTCGAAAACATGCATGAGAAACCCAGAAGATGGTACACCGTGTGATCGGGAAAGGTTTCTAAAACGCACCTCATTTCTCATCTCCTTGTGCTCGGGTTCGCCATTCCAGCCGCTTTACTAGCCATCTCCCTCCTCAGAGAATCAGCACCTTTAATCTCCTGTTCCGTACAGGTTGCAATTTGTCCTGAGGATGAACGGGAAGAGGGGAACCAATAAGAGACTAGCTCTAGGGGTTGGGACAGGCACAGGTCACTCTATTTTCCCATCAGGAAGAAGAATTAACCACAAGCTCAGCCTGCCCCCCAGAACCAGAAGAGGGCCTGAAGCAATCCTGCACTTTTGCGGCCAGCTCCCGAAAAAGCGACTGGAAAAATGGAGCTCAGAGGCACTGCAATAAACAAACCTGCAGAGTTATAAACGATAACTCTCGTCCACAAATATATTGAGGGAAGGCAACGAAGAGGCTTTGAAAGCAAGGCAGAATTGCAGGAAACAGATTTCAGGAGGTAGATTCGAATCGCCTTGAAAGCACATGAAAAGCGGCAAAACGTGGACAATGATGCCCTTGGCCAAAAAGGGCGTATGCGTTTTTTCCTGAATATATTCAGGAAAAAACGCATACGCCCTTTTTGGCCAACCAAGCCACCTGGAAAGGCAAATCAGCGCTCCAAAGAAGTCTCGCTTCCCAGCGGGCAAAAGGGCCATGCGGAAAAAAGTGTCCAAACCAGAAATGCAGGACCGGCCATGGAGAAATGGGAGCCTTGCTACGCTGATGGGCGGGATGTAAATTGCCAACAGCCACTCTGGAGAAGTGTACGGTGTGTCCTGAAACATCTAAAAAACACAGCTTGGAGAGCATAGGGCACTTCCACTCATGGGCGTATACATTGGGAAAACTAAAAATCAGCAAGACACAGGCACCCCAAAGTTTAGGGCTGCTCTGTTGACAAGAACCCCCACTTCATTACACCTTAAATATCCTAGGAAAGAGAAAAGTGGATAAAGAACTTGTGGTCCTCATGTACAATGGAATATCACTCAGCCATGAAATCCACGTCATAAGGCTAGTAGCAGCACGATGAGTGGATTTAGGTACGACGATTCTAAATGAAATAAGTCACACAGAAAAAGACACTTATCATAAGATATCACTTATAGAGGGAATGTAAAAACCGCTACACTTGAACTGAATTACAAAACAGAACAGAGTCACACGTTTAGAAAACACACTATGGTTGCTGAACGGGAAAGGTGAGGTGGGGTGATGCATAAATCAAGGGTTTCAAATTATCTCAGATACCGTTCTATAAACCCAATATGTAGTAGACAAGACCTACTCCTTGCTCAGTGAACTGGCCTCAACACCCCCTATTCACCGCACAAGAATATATCTGACTAGTAAGACTCTTCAAACCTATGTATTGATATCTCTCTGTAAGTGAGTCAATTGGGTGTAAAGCGGCCTAAACACAGCCGTGAAAAGCAGCTAAACTCCATTATAAAAATAAATTACTTTTCAAAACCCGTGAAACAAAGACAGTGAAAGAGAGAGAAACTCTTACAAAATTCGTTCAGGGGCTGTGATGCAACCTGGATTGACCATATCTAGACCCACAGCTGATTGAGACATAAGGGTGGACACTCTTGGGGCTGAGAGGTTTGGTGAGGTTGCGTGAGCCAACGCAGACCCTTTAAAGTAATACTGCATGGTACCCATCCCATGGGTCCCAAATCTCCAGGTTCAAGGGCATCTTCCTACGTCGAAAACATGCATGAGAAACCCAGAAGATGGTACACCGTGTGATCGGGAAAGGTTTCTAAAACGCACCTCATTTCTCATCTCCTTGTGCTCGGGTTCGCCATTCCAGCCGCTTTACTAGCCATCTCCCTCCTCAGAGAATCAGCACCTTTAATCTCCTGTTCCGTACAGGTTGCAATTTGTCCTGAGGATGAACGGGAAGAGGGGAACCAATAAGAGACTAGCTCTAGGGGTTGGGACAGGCACAGGTCACTCTATTTTCCCATCAGGAAGAAGAATTAACCACAAGCTCAGCCTGCCCCCCAGAACCAGAAGAGGGCCTGAAGCAATCCTGCACTTTTGCGGCCAGCTCCCGAAAAAGCGACTGGAAAAATGGAGCTCAGAGGCACTGCAATAAACAAACCTGCAGAGTTATAAACGATAACTCTCGTCCACAAATATATTGAGGGAAGGCAACGAAGAGGCTTTGAAAGCAAGGCAGAATTGCAGGAAACAGATTTCAGGAGGTAGATTCGAATCGCCTTGAAAGCACATGAAAAGCGGCAAAACGTGGACAATGATGCCCTTGGCCAAAAAGGGCGTATGCGTTTTTTCCTGAATATATTCAGGAAAAAACGCATACGCCCTTTTTGGCCAACCAAGCCACCTGGAAAGGCAAATCAGCGCTCCAAAGAAGTCTCGCTTCCCAGCGGGCAAAAGGGCCATGCGGAAAAAAGTGTCCAAACCAGAAATGCAGGACCGGCCATGGAGAAATGGGAGCCTTGCTACGCTGATGGGCGGGATGTAAATTGCCAACAGCCACTCTGGAGAAGTGTACGGTGTGTCCTGAAACATCTAAAAAACACAGCTTGGAGAGCATAGGGCACTTCCACTCATGGGCGTATACATTGGGAAAACTAAAAATCAGCAAGACACAGGCACCCCAAAGTTTAGGGCTGCTCTGTTGACAAGAACCCCCACTTCATTACACCTTAAATATCCTAGGAAAGAGAAAAGTGGATAAAGAACTTGTGGTCCTCATGTACAATGGAATATCACTCAGCCATGAAATCCACGTCATAAGGCTAGTAGCAGCACGATGAGTGGATTTAGGTACGACGATTCTAAATGAAATAAGTCACACAGAAAAAGACACTTATCATAAGATATCACTTATAGAGGGAATGTAAAAACCGCTACACTTGAACTGAATTACAAAACAGAACAGAGTCACACGTTTAGAAAACACACTATGGTTGCTGAACGGGAAAGGTGAGGTGGGGTGATGCATAAATCAAGGGTTTCAAATTATCTCAGATACCGTTCCATAAACCCAATATGTAGTAGACAAGACCTACTCCTTGCTCAGTGAACTGGCCTCAACACCCCCTATTCACCGCACAAGAATATATCTGACTAGTAAGAATCTTCAAACCTATGTATTGATATCTCTCTGTAAGTGAGTCAATTGGGTGTAAAGCGGCCTAAACACAGCCGTGAAAAGCAGCTAAACCCCATTATAAAAATAAATTACTTTTCAAAACCCGTGAAACAAAGACAGTGAAAGAGAGAGAAACTCTTACAAAATTCGTTCAGGGGCTGTGATGCAACCTGGATTGACCATATCTAGACCCACAGCTGATTGAGATATAAGGGTGGACACTCTTGGGGCTGAGAGGTTTGGTGAGGTTGCGTGAGCCAACGCAGACCCTTTAAAGTAATACTGCATGGTACCCATCCCATGGGTCCCAAATCTCCAGGTTCAAGGGCATCTTCCTACGTCGAAAAAATGCATGAGAAACCCAGAAGATGGTACACTGTGTGATCGGGAAAGGTTTCTAAAACGCACCTCATTTCTCATCTCCTTGTGCTCGGGTTTGCCATTCCAGCCGCTTTACTAGCCATCTCCCTCCTTAGAGAATCAGCACCTTTAATCTCCTGTTCCGTACAGGTTGCAATTTGTCCTGAGGATGAACGGGAAGAGGGGAACCAATGAGAGACTAGCTCTAGGGGTTGGGACAGGCACAGGTCACTCTATTTTCCCATCAGGAAGAAGAATTAACCACAAGCTCAGCCTGCCCCCCAGAACCAGAAGAGGGTCTGAAGCAATCCTGCACTTTTGCGGCCAGCTCCCGAAAAAGCGACTGGAAAAATGGAGCTCAGAGGCACTGCAATAAACAAACCTGTAGAGTTATAAACGATAACTCTCGTCCACAAATATATTGAGGGAAGGCAACGAAGAGGCTTTGAAAGCAAGGCAGAATTGCAGGAAACAGATTTCAGGAGGTAGATTCGAATCGCCTTGAAAGCACATGAAAAGCGGCAAAACGTGGACAATGATGCCCTTGGCCAAAAAGGGCGTATGCGTTTTTTCCTGAATATATACAGGAAAAAACGCATACGCCCTTTTTGGCCAACCAAGCCACCTGGAAAGGCAAATCAGTGCTCCAAAGAAGTCTCGCTTCCCAGCGGGCAAAAGGGCCATGCGGAAAAAAGTGTCCAAACCAGAAATGCAGGACCGGCCATGGAGAAATGGGAGCCTTGCTACGCTGATGGGCGGGATGTAAATTGCCAACAGCCACTCTGGAAAAGTGTACGGTGTGTCCTGAAACATCTAAAAAACACAGCTTGGAGAGCATAGGGCACTTCCACTCATGGGCGTATAAATTGGGAAAACTAAAAATCAGCAAGACACAGGCACCCCAAAGTTTAGGGCTGCTCTGTTGACAAGAACCCCCACTTCATTACACCTTAAATATCCTAGGAAAGAGAAAAGTGGATACAGAAGTTGTGGTCCTCATGTACAATGGAATATCACTCAGCCATGAAATCCACGTCATAAGGCTAGTAGCAGCACGATGAGTGGATTTAGATACGACGATTCTAAATGGAATAAGTCACACAGAAAAAGACACTTATCATAAGATATCACTTATAGAGGGAATGTAAAAACCGCTACACTTGAACTGAATTACAAAACAGAACAGAGTCACACGTTTAGAAAACACACTATGGCTGCTGAACGGGAAAGGTGAGGTGGGGTGATGCATAAATCAAGGGTTTCAAATTAGCTCAGATACCGTTCCATAAACCCAATATGTAGTAGACAAGACCTACTCCTTGCTCAGTGAACTGGCCTCAACACCCCCTATTCACCGCACAAGAATATATCTGACTAGTAAGAATCTTCAAACCTATGTATTGATATCTCTCTGTAAGTGAGTCAATTGGGTGTAAAGCAGCCTAAACACAGCCGTGAAAAGCAGCTAAACCCCATTATAAAAAGAAATTACTTTTCAAAACCCGTGAAACAAAGACAGTGAAAGAGAGAGAAATTCTTACAAAATTCGTTCAGGGGCTGTGATGCAACCTGGATTGACCATATCTAGACCCACAGCTGATTGAGACATAAGGGTGGACACTCTTGGGGCTGAGAGTTTTCTTGAGGTTGCGTGAGCCAACGCAGACCCTTTAAAGTAATACTGCATGGTACCCACCCCATGGGTCCCAAATATCCAACTTCAAGGGCATCTTCCTACGTCGAAAACATGCATGAGAAACCCAGAAGATGGTACACCGTGTGATCGGGAAAGGTTTCTAAAACGCACCGCATTTCTGATCTCCTTGTGCTCGGGTTCGCCATTCCAGCCGCTTTACTAGCCATCTCCCTCCTTAGAGAATCAGCACCTTTAATCTCCTGTTCTGTACAGGTTGCAATTTGTCCTGAGGATGAACGGGAAGAGGGGAACCAATGAGAGACTAGCTCTAGGGGTTGGGACAGGCACAGGTCACTCTATTTTCCCATCAGGAAGAAGAATCAACCACAAGCTCAGCCTGCCCCCCAGAACCAGAAGAGGGCCTGAAGCAATCCTGCACTTTTGCGGCCAGCTCCCGAAAAAGCGACTGGAAAAATGGAGCTCAGAGGCACTGCAATAAACAAACCTGCAGAGTTATAAACGATAACTCTCGTCCACAAATATATTGAGGGAAGGCAACGAAGAGGCTTTGAAAGCAAGGCAGAATTGCAGGAAACAGATTTCAGGAGGTAGATTCGAATCGCCTTGAAAGCACATGAAAAGCAGCAAAACGTGGACAATGATGCCCTTGGCCAAAAAGGGCGTATGCGTTTTTTCCTGAATATATTCAGGAAAAAACGCATACGCCCTTTTTGGCCAACCAAGCAACCTGGAAAGGCAAATCAGCGCTCCAAAGAAGTCTCGCTTCCCAGCGGGCAAAAGGGCCATGCGGAAAAAAGTGTCCAAACCAGAAATGCAGGACCGGCCATGGAGAAATGGGAGCCTTGCTACGCTGATGGGCGGGATGTAAATTGCCAACAGCCACTCTGGAGAAGTGTACGGTGTGTCCTGAAACATCTAAAAAACACAGCTTGGAGAGCATAGGGCACTTCCACTCATGGGCGTATACATTGGGAAAACTAAAAATCAGCAAGACACAGGCACCCCAAAGTTTAGGGCTGCTCTGTTGACAAGAACCCCCACTTCATTACACCTTAAATATCCTAGGAAAGAGAAAAGTGGATAAAGAACTTGTGGTCCTCATGTACAATGGAATATCACTCAGCCATGAAATCCACGTCATAAGGCTAGTAGCAGCACGATGAGTGGATTTAGGTACGACGATTCTAAATGAAATAAGTCACACAGAAAAAGACACTTATCATAAGATATCACTTATAAAGGGAATGTAAAAACCGCTACACTTGAACTGATTTACAAAACAGAACAGAGTCACACGTTTAGAAAACACACTATGGTTGCTGAACGGGAAAGGTGAGGTGGGGTGATGCATAAATCAAGGGTTTCAAATTATCTCAGATACCGTTCCATAAACCCAATATGTAGTAGACAAGACCTACTCCTTGCTCAGTGAACTGGCCTCAACACCCCCTATTCACCGCACAAGAATATATCTGACTAGTAAGACTCTTCAAACCTATGTATTGATATCTCTCTGTAAGTGAGTCAATTGGGTGTAAAGCGGCCTAAACACAGCCGTGAAAAGCAGCTAAACTCCATTATAAAAATAAATTACTTTTCAAAACCCGTGAAACAAAGACAGTGAAAGCGAGAGAAACTCTTACAAAATTCGTTCAGGGGCTGTGATGCAACCTGGATTGACCATATCTAGACCCACAGCTGATTGAGACATAAGGGTGGGACACTCTTGGGGCTGAGAGGTTTGGTGAGGTTGCGTGAGCCAACGCAGACCCTTTAAAGTAATACTGCATGGTACCCATCCCATGGGTCCCAAATCTCCAGGTTCAAGGGCATCTTCCTACGTCGAAAAACAGGCATGAGAAACCCAGAAGATGGTACACCGTGTGATCGGGAAAGGTTTCTAAAACGCACCTCATTTCTCATCTCCTTGTGCTCGGGTTCGCCATTCCAGCCGCTTTACTAGCCATCTCCCTCCTTAGAGAATCAGCACCTTTAATCTCCTGTTCCGTACAGGTTGCAATTTGTCCTGAGGATGAACGGGAAGAGGGGAACCAATGAGAGACTAGCTCTAGGGGTTGGGACAGGCACAGGTCACTCTATTTTCCCATCAGGAAGAAGAATTAACCACAAGCTCAGCCTGCCCCCCAGAACCAGAAGAGGGCCTGAAGCAATCCTGCACTTTTGCGGCCAGCTCCCGAAAAAGCGACTGGAAAAATGGAGCTCAGAGGCACTGCAATAAACAAACATGCAGAGTTATAAACGAATAACTCTCGTCCACAAATATATTGAGGGAAGGCAACGAAGAGGCTTTGAAAGCAAGGCAGAATTGCAGGAAACAGATTTCAGGAGGTAGATTCGAATCGCCTTGAAAGCACATGAAAAGCGGCAAAACGTGGACAATGATGCCCTTGGCCAAAAAGGGCGTATGCGTTTTTTCCTGAATATATTCAGGAAAAAACGCATACGCCCTTTTTGGCCAACCAAGCCACCTGGAAAGGCAAATCAGCGCTCCGAAGAAGTCTCGCTTCCCAGCGGGCAAAAGGGCCATGCGGAAAAAAGTGTCCAAACCAGAAATGCAGGACCGGCCATGGAGAAATGGGAGCCTTGCTACGCTGATGGGCGGGATGTAAATTGCCAACAGCCACTCTGGAGAAGTGTACGGTGTGTCCTGAAACATCTAAAAAACACAGCTTGGAGAGCATAGGGCACTTCCACTCATGGGCGTATACATTGGGAAAACTAAAAATCAGCAAGACACAGGCACCCCAAAGTTTAGGGCTGCTCTGTTGACAAGAACCCCCACTTCATTACACCTTAAATATCCTAGGAAAGAGAAAAGTGGATAAAGAACTTGTGGTCCTCATGTACAATGGAATATCACTCAGCCATGAAATCCACGTCATAAGGCTAGTAGCAGCACGATGAGTGGATTTAGGTACGACGATTCTAAATGAAATAAGTCACACAGAAAAAGACACTTATCATAAGATATCACTTATAGAGGGAATGTAAAAACCGCTACACTTGAACTGAATTACAAAACAGAACAGAGTCACACGTTTAGAAAACACACTATGGTTGCTGAACGGGAAAGGTGAGGTGGGGTGATGCATAAATCAAGGGTTTCAAATTATCTCAGATACCGTTCCATAAACCCAATATGTAGTAGACAAGACCTACTCCTTGCTCAGTGAACTGGCCTCAACACCCCCTATTCACCGCACAAGAATAATATCTGACTAGTAAGACTCTTCAAACCTATGTATTGATATCTCTCTGTAAGTGAGTCAATTGGGTGTAAAGCGGCCTAAACACAGCCGTGAAAAGCAGCTAAACTCCATTATAAAAATAAATTACTTTTCAAAACCCGTGAAACAAAGACAGTGAAAGAGAGAGAAACTCTTACAAAATTCGTTCAGGGGCTGTGATGCAACCTGGATTGACCATATCTAGACCCACAGCTGATTGAGACATAAGGGTGGACACTCTTGGGGCTGAGAGGTTTGGTGAGGTTGCGTGAGCCAACGCAGACCCTTTAAAGTAATACTGCATGGTACCCATCCCATGGGTCCCAAATCTCCAGGTTCAAGGGCATCTTCCTACGTCGAAAACATGCATGAGAAACCCAGAAGATGGTACACCGTGTGATCGGGAAAGGTTTCTAAAACGCACCTCATTTCTCATCTCCTTGTGCTCGGGTTCGCCATTCCAGCCGCTTTACTAGCCATCTCCCTCCTCAGAGAATCAGCACCTTTAATCTCCTGTTCCGTACAGGTTGCAATTTGTCCTGAGGATGAACGGGAAGAGGGGAACCAATAAGAGACTAGCTCTAGGGGTTGGGACAGGCACAGGTCACTCTATTTTCCCATCAGGAAGAAGAATTAACCACAAGCTCAGCCTGCCCCCCAGAACCAGAAGAGGGCCTGAAGCAATCCTGCACTTTTGCGGCCAGCTCCCGAAAAAGCGACTGGAAAAATGGAGCTCAGAGGCACTGCAATAAACAAACCTGCAGAGTTATAAACGATAACTCTCGACCACAAATATATTGAGGGAAGGCAACGAACAGGCTTTGAAAGCAAGGCAGAATTGCAGGAAACAGATTTCAGGAGGTAGATTCGAATCGCCTTGAAAGCACCTGAAAAGCGGCAAAACGTGGACAATGATGCCCTTGGCCAAAAAGGGCGTATGCGTTTTTTCCTGAATATATTCAGGAAAAAACGCATACGCCCTTTTTGGCTAACCCAGCCACGTGGAAAGGCAAATCAGCGCTCCAAAGAAGTCTCGCTTCCCAGCGGGCAAAAGGGCCATGCGGAAAAAAGTGTCCAAACCAGAAATGCAGGACCGGCCATGGAGAAATGGGAGCCTTGCTACGCTGATGGGCGGGATGTAAATTGCCAACAGCCACTCTGGAGAAGTGTACGGTGTGTCCTGAAACATCTAAAAAACACAGCTTGGAGAGCATAGGGCACTTCCACTCATGGGCGTATAAATTGGGAAAACTAAAAATCAGCAAGACACAGGCACCCCAAAGTTTAGGGCTGCTCTGTTGACAAGAACCCCCACTTCATTACACCTTAAATATCCTAGGAAAGAGAAAAGTGGATAAAGAACTTGTGGTCCTCATGTACAATGGAATATCACTCAGCCATGAAATCCACGTCATAAGGCTAGTAGCAGCACGATGAGTGGATTTAGGTACGACGATTCTAAATGAAATAAGTCACACAGAAAAAGACACTTATCATAAGATATCACTTATAAAGGGAATGTAAAAACCGCTACACTTGAACTGAATTACAAAACAGAACAGAGTCACACGTTTAGAAAACACACTATGGTTGCTGAACGGGAAAGGTGAGGTGGGGTGATGCATAAATCAAGGGTTTCAAATTATCTCAGATACCGTTCCATAAACCCAATATGTAGTAGACAAGACCTACTCCTTGCTCAGTGAACTGGCCTCAACACCCCCTATTCACCGCACAAGAATATATCTGACTAGTAAGACTCTTCAAACCTATGTATTGATATCTCTCTGTAAGTGAGTCAATTGGGTGTAAAGCGGCCTAAACACAGCCGTGAAAAGCAGCTAAACTCCATTATAAAAATAAATTACTTTTCAAAACCCGTGAAACAAAGACAGTGAAAGCGAGAGAAACTCTTACAAAATTCGTTTCAGGGGCTGTGATGCAACCTGGATTGACCATATCTAGACCCACAGCTGATTGAGACATAAGGGTGGACACTCTTGGGGCTGAGAGGTTTGGTGAGGTTGCGTGAGCCAACGCAGACCCTTTAAAGTAATACTGCATGGTACCCGTCCCATGGGTCCCAAATCTCCAGGTTCAAGGGCATCTTCCTACGTCGAAAACATGCATGAGAAACCCAGAAGATGGTACACCGTGTGATCGGGAAAGGTTTCTAAAACGCACCTCATTTCTCATCTCCTTGTGCTCGGGTTCGCCATTCCAGCCGCTTTACTAGCCATCTCCCTCCTTGGAGAATCAGCACCTTTAATCTCCTGTTCCGTACAGGTTGCAATTTGTCCTGAGGATGAACGGGAAGAGGGGAACCAATGAGAGACTAGCTCTAGGGGTTGGGACAGGCACAGGTCACTCTATTTTCCCATCAGGAAGAAGAATTAACCACAAGCTCAGCCTGCCCCCCAGAACCAGAAGAGGGCCTGAAGCAATCCTGCACTTTTGCGGCCAGCTCCGAAAAAGCGACTGGAAAAATGGAGCTCAGAGGCACTGCAATAAACAAACATGCAGAGTTATAAACGATAACTCTCGTCCACAAATATATTGAGGGAAGGCAACGAAGAGGCTTTGAAAGCAAGGCAGAATTGCAGGAAACAGATTTCAGGAGGTAGATTCGAATCGCCTTGAAAGCACATGAAAAGCGGCAAAACGTGGACAATGATGCCCTTGGCCAAAAAGGGCGTATGCGTTTTTTCCTGAATATATTCAGGAAAAAACGCATACGGCCCTTTTTGGCCAACCAAGCAACCTGGAAAGGCAAATCAGCGCTCCGAAGAAGTCTCGCTTCCCAGCGGGCAAAAGGGCCATGCGGAAAAAAGTGTCCAAACCAGAAATGCAGGACCGGCCATGGAGAAATGGGAGCCTTGCTACGCTGATGGGCGGGATGTAAATTGCCAACAGCCACTCTGGAGAAGTGTACGGTGTGTCCTGAAACATCTAAAAAACACAGCTTGGAGAGCATAGGGCACTTCCACTCATGGGCGTATACATTGGGAAAACTAAAATCAGCAAGACACAGGCACCCCAAAGTTTAGGGCTGCTCTGTTGACAAGAACCCCCACTTCATTACACCTTAAATATCCTAGGAAAGAGAAAAGTGGATAAAGAACTTGTGGTCCTCATGTACAATGGAATATCACTCAGCCATGAAATCCACGTCATAAGGCTAGTAGCAGCACGATGAGTGGATTTAGGTACGACGATTCTAAATGAAATAAGTCACACAGAAAAAGACACTTATCATAAGATATCACTTATAGAGGGAATGTAAAAACCGCTACACTTGAACTGAATTACAAAACAGAACAGAGTCACACGTTTAGAAAACACACTATGGTTGCTGAACGGGAAAGGTGAGGTGGGGTGATGCATAAATCAAGGGTTTCAAATTATCTCAGATACCGTTCCATAAACCCAATATGTAGTAGACAAGACCTACTCCTTGCTCAGTGAACTGCCTCAACACCCCCTATTCACCGCACAAGAATATATCTGACTAGTAAGACTCTTCAAACCTATGTATTGATATCTCTCTGTAAGTGAGTCAATTGGGTGTAAAGCGGCCTAAACACAGCCGTGAAAAGCAGCTAAACTCCATTATAAAAATAAATTACTTTTCAAAACCCGTGAAACAAAGACAGTGAAAGAGAGAGAAACTCTTACAAAATTCGTTCAGGGGCTGTGATGCAACCTGGATTGACCATATCTAGACCCACAGCTGATTGAGACATAAGGGTGGACACTCTTGGGGCTGAGAGGTTTGGTG
The DNA here is from genome assembly GCF_949987535.1 of Balaenoptera acutorostrata. Taxonomy (NCBI): domain Eukaryota; kingdom Metazoa; phylum Chordata; class Mammalia; order Artiodactyla; family Balaenopteridae; genus Balaenoptera; species Balaenoptera acutorostrata. The sequence continues at coordinate 115,023 of NW_026645522.1, forward strand.
AGGTTGCGTGAGCCAACGCAGACCCTTTAAAGTAATACTGCATGGTACCCATCCCATGGGTCCCAAATCTCCAGGTTCAAGGGCATCTTCCTACGTCGAAAACATGCATGAGAAACCCAGAAGATGGTACACCGTGTGATCGGGAAAGGTTTCTAAAACGCACCTCATTTCTCATCTCCTTGTGCTCGGGTTCGCCATTCCAGCCGCTTTACTAGCCATCTCCCTCCTCAGAGAATCAGCACCTTTAATCTCCTGTTCCGTACAGGTTGCAATTTGTCCTGAGGATGAACGGGAAGAGGGGAACCAATAAGAGACTAGCTCTAGGGGTTGGGACAGGCACAGGTCACTCTATTTTCCCATCAGGAAGAAGAATTAACCACAAGCTCAGCCTGCCCCCCAGAACCAGAAGAGGGCCTGAAGCAATCCTGCACTTTTGCGGCCAGCTCCCGAAAAAGCGACTGGAAAAATGGAGCTCAGAGGCACTGCAATAAACAAACCTGCAGAGTTATAAACGATAACTCTCGACCACAAATATATTGAGGGAAGGCAACGAACAGGCTTTGAAAGCAAGGCAGAATTGCAGGAAACAGATTTCAGGAGGTAGATTCGAATCGCCTTGAAAGCACCTGAAAAGCGGCAAAACGTGGACAATGATGCCCTTGGCCAAAAAGGGCGTATGCGTTTTTCCTGAATATATTCAGGAAAAAACGCATACGCCCTTTTTGGCTAACCCAGCCACGTGGAAAGGCAAATCAGCGCTCCAAAGAAGTCTCGCTTCCCAGCGGGCAAAAGGGCCATGCGGAAAAAAGTGTCCAAACCAGAAATGCAGGACCGGCCATGGAGAAATGGGAGCCTTGCTACGCTGATGGGCGGGATGTAAATTGCCAACAGCCACTCTGGAGAAGTGTACGGTGTGTCCTGAAACATCTAAAAAACACAGCTTGGAGAGCATAGGGCACTTCCACTCATGGGCGTATAAATTGGGAAAACTAAAAATCAGCAAGACACAGGCACCCCAAAGTTTAGGGCTGCTCTGTTGACAAGAACCCCCACTTCATTACACCTTAAATATCCTAGGAAAGAGAAAAGTGGATAAAGAACTTGTGGTCCTCATGTACAATGGAATATCACTCAGCCATGAAATCCACGTCATAAGGCTAGTAGCAGCACGATGAGTGGATTTAGGTACGACGATTCTAAATGAAATAAGTCACACAGAAAAAGACACTTATCATAAGATATCACTTATAAAGGGAATGTAAAAACCGCTACACTTGAACTGAATTACAAAACAGAACAGAGTCACACGTTTAGAAAACACACTATGGTTGCTGAACGGGAAAGGTGAGGTGGGGTGATGCATAAATCAAGGGTTTCAAATTATCTCAGATACCGTTCCATAAACCCAATATGTAGTAGACAAGACCTACTCCTTGCTCAGTGAACTGGCCTCAACACCCCCTATTCACCGCACAAGAATATATCTGACTAGTAAGACTCTTCAAACCTATGTATTGATATCTCTCTGTAAGTGAGTCAATTGGGTGTAAAGCGGCCTAAACACAGCCGTGAAAAGCAGCTAAACTCCATTATAAAAATAAATTACTTTTCAAAACCCGTGAAACAAAGACAGTGAAAGCGAGAGAAACTCTTACAAAATTCGTTCAGGGGCTGTGATGCAACCTGGATTGACCATATCTAGACCCACAGCTGATTGAGACATAAGGGTGGACACTCTTGGGGCTGAGAGGTTTGGTGAGGTTGCGTGAGCCAACGCAGACCCTTTAAAGTAATACTGCATGGTACCCATCCCATGGGTCCCAAATCTCCAGGTTCAAGGGCATCTTCCTACGTCGAAAACATGCATGAGAAACCCAGAAGATGGTACACCGTGTGATCGGGAAAGGTTTCTAAAACGCACCTCATTTCTCATCTCCTTGTGCTCGGGTTCGCCATTCCAGCCGCTTTACTAGCCATCTCCCTCCTTAGAGAATCAGCACCTTTAATCTCCTGTTCCGTACAGGTTGCAATTTGTCCTGAGGATGAACGGGAAGAGGGGAACCAATGAGAGACTAGCTCTAGGGGTTGGGACAGGCACAGGTCACTCTATTTTCCCATCAGGAAGAAGAATTAACCACAAGCTCAGCCTGCCCCCCAGAACCAGAAGAGGGCCTGAAGCAATCCTGCACTTTTGCGGCCAGCTCCCGAAAAAGCGACTGGAAAAATGGAGCTCAGAGGCACTGCAATAAACAAACATGCAGAGTTATAAACGATAACTCTCGTCCACAAATATATTGAGGGAAGGCAACGAAGAGGCTTTGAAAGCAAGGCAGAATTGCAGGAAACAGATTTCAGGAGGTAGATTCGAATCGCCTTGAAAGCACATGAAAAGCGGCAAAACGTGGACAATGATGCCCTTGGCCAAAAAGGGCGTATGCGTTTTTTCCTGAATATATTCAGGAAAAAACGCATACGCCCTTTTTGGCCAACCAAGCCACCTGGAAAGGCAAATCAGCGCTCCGAAGAAGTCTCGCTTCCCAGCGGGCAAAAGGGCCATGCGGAAAAAAGTGTCCAAACCAGAAATGCAGGACCGGCCATGGAGAAATGGGAGCCTTGCTACGCTGATGGGCGGGATGTAAATTGCCAACAGCCACTCTGGAGAAGTGTACGGTGTGTCCTGAAACATCTAAAAAACACAGCTGGGAGAGCATAGGGCACTTCCACTCATGGGCGTATACATTGGGAAAACTAAAAATCAGCAAGACACAGGCACCCCAAAGTTTAGGGCTGCTCTGTTGACAAGAACCCCCACTTCATTACACCTTAAATATCCTAGGAAAGAGAAAAGTGGATAAAGAACTTGTGGTCCTCATGTACAATGGAATATCACTCAGCCATGAAATCCACGTCATAAGGCTAGTAGCAGCACGATGAGTGGATTTAGGTACGACGATTCTAAATGAAATAAGTCACACAGAAAAAGACACTTATCATAAGATATCACTTATAGAGGGAATGTAAAAACCGCTACACTTGAACTGAATTACAAAACAGAACAGAGTCACACGTTTAGAAAACACACTATGGTTGCTGAACGGGAAAGGTGAGGTGGGGTGATGCATAAATCAAGGGTTTCAAATTATCTCAGATACCGTTCCATAAACCCAATATGTAGTAGACAAGACCTACTCCTTGCTCAGTGAACTGGCCTCAACACCCCCTATTCACCGCACAAGAATATATCTGACTAGTAAGACTCTTCAAACCTATGTATTGATATCTCTCTGTAAGTGAGTCAATTGGGTGTAAAGCGGCCTAAACACAGCCGTGAAAAGCAGCTAAACTCCATTATAAAAATAAATTACTTTTCAAAACCCGTGAAACAAAGACAGTGAAAGAGAGAGAAACTCTTACAAAATTCGTTCAGGGGCTGTGATGCAACCTGGATTGACCATATCTAGACCCACAGCTGATTGAGACATAAGGGTGGACACTCTTGGGGCTGAGAGGTTTGGTGAGGTTGCGTGAGCCAACGCAGACCCTTTAAAGTAATACTGCATGGTACCCATCCCATGGGTCCCAAATCTCCAGGTTCAAGGGCATCTTCCTACGTCGAAAACATGCATGAGAAACCCAGAAGATGGTACACCGTGTGATCGGGAAAGGTTTCTAAAACGCACCTCATTTCTCATCTCCTTGTGCTCGGGTTCGCCATTCCAGCCGCTTTACTAGCCATCTCCCTCCTCAGAGAATCAGCACCTTTAATCTCCTGTTCCGTACAGGTTGCAATTTGTCCTGAGGATGAACGGGAAGAGGGGAACCAATAAGAGACTAGCTCTAGGGGTTGGGACAGGCACAGGTCACTCTATTTTCCCATCAGGAAGAAGAATTAACCACAAGCTCAGCCTGCCCCCCAGAACCAGAAGAGGGCCTGAAGCAATCCTGCACTTTTGCGGCCAGCTCCCGAAAAAGCGACTGGAAAAATGGAGCTCAGAGGCACTGCAATAAACAAACCTGCAGAGTTATAAACGATAACTCTCGACCACAAATATATTGAGGGAAGGCAACGAACAGGCTTTGAAAGCAAGGCAGAATTGCAGGAAACAGATTTCAGGAGGTAGATTCGAATCGCCTTGAAAGCACATGAAAAGCGGCAAAACGTGGACAATGATGCCCTTGGCCAAAAAGGGCGTATGCGTTTTTTCCTGAATATATTCAGGAAAAAACGCATACGCCCTTTTTGGCTAACCCAGCCACGTGGAAAGGCAAATCAGCGCTCCAAAGAAGTCTCGCTTCCCAGCGGGCAAAAGGGCCATGCGGAAAAAAGTGTCCAAACCAGAAATGCAGGACCGGCCATGGAGAAATGGGAGCCTTGCTACGCTGATGGGCGGGATGTAAATTGCCAACAGCCACTCTGGAGAAGTGTACGGTGTGTCCTGAAACATCTAAAAAACACAGCTTGGAGAGCATAGGGCACTTCCACTCATGGGCGTATACATTGGGAAAACTAAAAATCAGCAAGACACAGGCACCCCAAAGTTTAGGGCTGCTCTGTTGACAAGAACCCCCACTTCATTACACCTTAAATATCCTAGGAAAGAGAAAAGTGGATAAAGAACTTGTGGTCCTCATGTACAATGGAATATCACTCAGCCATGAAATCCACGTCATAAGGCTAGTAGCAGCACGATGAGTGGATTTAGGTACGACGATTCTAAATGAAATAAGTCACACAGAAAAAGACACTTATCATAAGATATCACTTATAGAGGGAATGTAAAAACCGCTACACTTGAACTGAATTACAAAACAGAACAGAGTCACACGTTTAGAAAACACACTATGGTTGCTGAACGGGAAAGGTGAGGTGGGGTGATGCATAAATCAAGGGTTTCAAATTATCTCAGATACCGTTCCATAAACCCAATATGTAGTAGACAAGACCTACTCCTTGCTCAGTGAACTGGCCTCAACACCCCCTATTCACCGCACAAGAATATATCTGACTAGTAAGACTCTTCAAACCTATGTATTGATATCTCTCTGTAAGTGAGTCAATTGGGTGTAAAGCGGCCTAAACACAGCCGTGAAAAGCAGCTAAACTCCATTATAAAAATAAATTACTTTTCAAAACCCGTGAAACAAAGACAGTGAAAGCGAGAGAAACTCTTACAAAATTCGTTCAGGGGCTGTGATGCAACCTGGATTGACCATATCTAGACCCACAGCTGATTGAGACATAAGGGTGGACACTCTTGGGGCTGAGAGGTTTGGTGAGGTTGCGTGAGCCAACGCAGACCCTTTAAAGTAATACTGCATGGTACCCATCCCATGGGTCCCAAATCTCCAGGTTCAAGGGCATCTTCCTACGTCGAAAACATGCATGAGAAACCCAGAAGATGGTACACCGTGTGATCGGGAAAGGTTTCTAAAACGCACCTCATTTCTCATCTCCTTGTGCTCGGGTTCGCCATTCCAGCCGCTTTACTAGCCATCTCCCTCCTCAGAGAATCAGCACCTTTAATCTCCTGTTCCGTACAGGTTGCAATTTGTCCTGAGGATGAACGGGAAGAGGGGAACCAATGAGAGACTAGCTCTAGGGGTTGGGACAGGCACAGGTCACTCTATTTTCCCATCAGGAAGAAGAATTAACCACAAGCTCAGCCTGCCCCCCAGAACCAGAAGAGGGCCTGAAGCAATCCTGCATTTTGCGGCCAGCTCCCGAAAAAGCGACTGGAAAAATGGAGCTCAGAGGCACTGCAATAAACAAACCTGCAGAGTTATAAAGGATAACTCTCGTCCACAAATATATTGAGGGAAGGCAACGAAGAGGCTTTGAAAGCAAGGCAGAATTGCAGGAAACAGATTTCAGGAGGTAGATTCGAATCGCCTTGAAAGCACATGAAAAGCGGCCAAACGTGGACAATGATGCCCTTGGCCAAAAAGGGCGTATGCGTTTTTTCCTGAATATATTCAGGAAAAAACGCATACGCCCTTTTTGGCCAACCAAGCCACCTGGAAAGGCAAATCAGCGCTCCAAAGAAGTCTCGCTTCCCAGCGGGCAAAAGGGCCATGCGGAAAAAAGTGTCCAAACCAGAAATGCAGGACAGGCCATGGAGAAATGGGAGCCTTGCTACGCTGATGGGCGGGATGTAAATTGACAACAGCCACTCTGGAGAAGTGTACGGTGTGTCCTGAAACATCTAAAAAACACAGCTTGGAGAGCATAGGGCACTTCCACTCATGGGCGTATACATTGGGAAAACTAAAAATCAGCAAGACACAGGCACCCCAAAGTTTAGGGCTGCTCTGTTGACAAGAACCCCCACTTCATTACACCTTAAATATCCTAGGAAAGAGAAAAGTGGATAAAGAACTTGTGGTCCTCATGTACAATGGAATATCACTCAGCCATGAAATCCACGTCATAAGGCTAGTAGCAGCACGATGAGTGGATTTAGGTACGACGATTCTAAATGAAATAAGTCACACAGAAAAAGACACTTATCATAAGATATCACTTATAGAGGGAATGTAAAAACCGCTACACTTGAACTGAATTACAAAACAGAACAGAGTCACACGTTTAGAAAACACACTATGGTTGCTGAACGGGAAAGGTGAGGTGGGGTGATGCATAAATCAAGGGTTTCAAATTATCTCAGATACCGTTCCATAAACCCAATATGTAGTAGACAAGACCTACTCCTTGCTCAGTGAACTGGCCTCAACACCCCCTATTCACCGCACAAGAATATATCTGACTAGTAAGACTCTTCAAACCTATGTATTGATATCTCTCTGTAAGTGAGTCAATTGGGTGTAAAGCGGCCTAAACACAGCCGTGAAAAGCAGCTAAACTCCATTATAAAAATAAATTACTTTTCAAAACCCGTGAAACAAAGACAGTGAAAGAGAGAGAAACTCTTACAAAATTCGTTCAGGGGCTGTGATGCAACCTGGATTGACCATATCTAGACCCACAGCTGATTGAGACATAAGGGTGGACACTCTTGGGGCTGAGAGGTTTGGTGAGGTTGCGTGAGCCAACGCAGACCCTTTAAAGTAATACTGCATGGTACCCATCCCATGGGTCCCAAATCTCCAGGTTCAAGGGCATCTTCCTACGTCGAAAACATGCATGAGAAACCCAGAAGATGGTACACCGTGTGATCGGGAAAGGTTTCTAAAACGCACCTCATTTCTCATCTCCTTGTGCTCGGGTTCGCCATTCCAGCCGCTTTACTAGCCATCTCCCTCCTCAGAGAATCAGCACCTTTAATCTCCTGTTCCGTACAGGTTGCAATTTGTCCTGAGGATGAACGGGAAGAGGGGAACCAATAAGAGACTAGCTCTAGGGGTTGGGACAGGCACAGGTCACTCTATTTTCCCATCAGGAAGAAGAATTAACCACAAGCTCAGCCTGCCCCCCAGAACCAGAAGAGGGCCTGAAGCAATCCTGCACTTTTGCGGCCAGCTCCCGAAAAAGCGACTGGAAAAATGGAGCTCAGAGGCACTGCAATAAACAAACCTGCAGAGTTATAAACGATAACTCTCGACCACAAATATATTGAGGGAAGGCAACGAACAGGCTTTGAAAGCAAGGCAGAATTGCAGGAAACAGATTTCAGGAGGTAGATTCGAATCGCCTTGAAAGCACATGAAAAGCGGCAAAACGTGGACAATGATGCCCTTGGCCAAAAAGGGCGTATGCGTTTTTTCCTGAATATATTCAGGAAAAAACGCATATGCCCTTTTTGGCTAACCAAGCCACGTGGAAAGGCAAATCAGCGCTCCAAAGAAGTCTCGCTTCCCAGCGGGCAAAAGGGCCATGCGGAAAAAAGTGTCCAAACCAGAAATGCAGGACCGGCCATGGAGAAATGGGAGCCTTGCTACGCTGATGGGCGGGATGTAAATTGCCAACAGCCACTCTGGAGAAGTGTACGGTGTGTCCTGAAACATCTAAAAAACACAGCTTGGAGAGCATAGGGCACTTCCACTCATGGGCGTATACATTGGGAAAACTAAAAATCAGCAAGACACAGGCACCCCAAAGTTTAGGGCTGCTCTGTTGACAAGAACCCCCACTTCATTACACCTTAAATATCCTAGGAAAGAGAAAAGTGGATAAAGAACTTGTGGTCCTCATGTACAATGGAATATCACTCAGCCATGAAATCCACGTCATAAGGCTAGTAGCAGCACGATGAGTGGATTTAGGTACGACGATTCTAAATGAAATAAGTCACACAGAAAAAGACACTTATCATAAGATATCACTTATAGAGGGAATGTAAAAACCGCTACACTTGAACTGAATTACAAAACAGAACAGCGTCACACGTTTAGAAAACACACTATGGTTGCTGAACGGGAAAGGTGAGGTGGGGTGATGCATAAATCAAGGGTTTCAAATTATCTCAGATACCGTTCCATAAACCCAATATGTAGTAGACAAGACCTACTCCTTGCTCAGTGAACTGGCCTCAACACCCCCTATTCACCGCACAAGAATATATCTGACTAGTAAGACTCTTCAAACCTATGTATTGATATCTCTCTGTAAGTGAGTCAATTGGGTGTAAAGCGGCCTAAACACAGCCGTGAAAAGCAGCTAAACTCCATTATAAAAATAAATTACTTTTCAAAACCCGTGAAACAAAGACAGTGAAAGCGAGAGAAACTCTTACAAAATTCGTTCAGGGGCTGTGATGCAACCTGGATTGACCATATCTAGACCCACAGCTGATTGAGACATAAGGGTGGACACTCTTGGGGCTGAGAGGTTTGGTGAGGTTGCGTGAGCCAACGCAGACCCTTTAAAGTAATACTGCATGGTACCCATCCCATGGGTCCCAAATCTCCAGGTTCAAGGGCATCTTCCTACGTCGAAAACATGCATGAGAAACCCAGAAGATGGTACACCGTGTGATCGGGAAAGGTTTCTAAAACGCACCTCATTTCTCATCTCCTTGTGCTCGGGTTCGCCATTCCAGCCGCTTTACTAGCCATCTCCCTCCTCAGAGAATCAGCACCTTTAATCTCCTGTTCCGTACAGGTTGCAATTTGTCCTGAGGATGAACGGGAAGAGGGGAACCAATGAGAGACTAGCTCTAGGGGTTGGGACAGGCACAGGTCACTCTATTTTCCCATCAGGAAGAAGAATTAACCACAAGCTCAGCCTGCCCCCCAGAACCAGAAGAGGGCCTGAAGCAATCCTGCATTTTGCGGCCAGCTCCCGAAAAAGCGACTGGAAAAATGGAGCTCAGAGGCACTGCAATAAACAAACCTGCAGAGTTATAAAGGATAACTCTCGTCCACAAATATATTGAGGGAAGGCAACGAAGAGGCTTTGAAAGCAAGGCAGAATTGCAGGAAACAGATTTCAGGAGGTAGATTCGAATCGCCTTGAAAGCACATGAAAAGCGGCCAAACGTGGACAATGATGCCCTTGGCCAAAAAGGGCGTATGCGTTTTTTCCTGAATATATTCAGGAAAAAACGCATACGCCCTTTTTGGCCAACCAAGCCACCTGGAAAGGCAAATCAGCGCTCCAAAGAAGTCTCGCTTCCCAGCGGGCAAAAGGGCCATGCGGAAAAAAGTGTCCAAACCAGAAATGCAGGACCGGCCATGGAGAAATGGGAGCCTTGCTACGCTGATGGGCGGGATGTAAATTGCCAACAGCCACTCTGGAGAAGTGTACGGTGTGTCCTGAAACATCTAAAAAACACAGCTTGGAGAGCATAGGGCACTTCCACTCATGGGCGTATACATTGGGAAAACTAAAAATCAGCAAGACACAGGCACCCCAAAGTTTAGGGCTGCTCTGTTGACAAGAACCCCCACTTCATTACACCTTAAATATCCTAGGAAAGAGAAAAGTGGATAAAGAACTTGTGGTCCTCATGTACAATGGAATATCACTCAGCCATGAAATCCACGTCATAAGGCTAGTAGCAGCACGATGAGTGGATTTAGGTACGACGATTCTAAATGAAATAAGTCACACAGAAAAAGACACTTATCATAAGATATCACTTATAGAGGGAATGTAAAAACCGCTACACTTGAACTGAATTACAAAACAGAACAGCGTCACACGTTTAGAAAACACACTATGGTTGCTGAACGGGAAAGGTGAGGTGGGGTGATGCATAAATCAAGGGTTTCAAATTATCTCAGATACCGTTCCATAAACCCAATATGTAGTAGACAAGACCTACTCCTTGCTCAGTGAACTGGCCTCAACACCCCCTATTCACCGCACAAGAATATATCTGACTAGTAAGACTCTTCAAACCTATGTATTGATATCTCTCTGTAAGTGAGTCAATTGGGTGTAAAGCGGCCTAAACACAGCCGTGAAAAGCAGCTAAACTCCATTATAAAAATAAATTACTTTTCAAAACCCGTGAAACAAAGACAGTGAAAGCGAGAGAAACTCTTACAAAATTCGTTCAGGGGCTGTGATGCAACCTGGATTGACCATATCTAGACCCACAGCTGATTGAGACATAAGGGTGGACACTCTTGGGGCTGAGAGGTTTGGTGAGGTTGCGTGAGCCAACGCAGACCCTTTAAAGTAATACTGCATGGTACCCATCCCATGGGTCCCAAATCTCCAGGTTCAAGGGCATCTTCCTACGTCGAAAACATGCATGAGAAACCCAGAAGATGGTACACCGTGTGATCGGGAAAGGTTTCTAAAACGCACCTCATTTCTCATCTCCTTGTGCTCGGGTTCGCCATTCCAGCCGCTTTACTAGCCATCTCCCTCCTCAGAGAATCAGCACCTTTAATCTCCTGTTCCGTACAGGTTGCAATTTGTCCTGAGGATGAACGGGAAGAGGGGAACCAATGAGAGACTAGCTCTAGGGGTTGGGACAGGCACAGGTCACTCTATTTTCCCATCAGGAAGAAGAATTAACCACAAGCTCAGCCTGCCCCCCAGAACCAGAAGAGGGCCTGAAGCAATCCTGCATTTTGCGGCCAGCTCCCGAAAAAGCGACTGGAAAAATGGAGCTCAGAGGCACTGCAATAAACAAACCTGCAGAGTTATAAAGGATAACTCTCGTCCACAAATATATTGAGGGAAGGCAACGAAGAGGCTTTGAAAGCAAGGCAGAATTGCAGGAAACAGATTTCAGGAGGTAGATTCGAATCGCCTTGAAAGCACATGAAAAGCGGCCAAACGTGGACAATGATGCCCTTGGCCAAAAAGGGCGTATGCGTTTTTTCCTGAATATATTCAGGAAAAAACGCATACGCCCTTTTTGGCCAACCAAGCCACCTGGAAAGGCAAATCAGCGCTCCAAAGAAGTCTCGCTTCCCAGCGGGCAAAAGGGCCATGCGGAAAAAAGTGTCCAAACCAGAAATGCAGGACCGGCCATGGAGAAATGGGAGCCTTGCTACGCTGATGGGCGGGATGTAAATTGCCAACAGCCACTCTGGAGAAGTGTACGGTGTGTCCTGAAACATCTAAAAAACACAGCTTGGAGAGCATAGGGCACTTCCACTCATGGGCGTATACATTGGGAAAACTAAAAATCAGCAAGACACAGGCACCCCAAAGTTTAGGGCTGCTCTGTTGACAAGAACCCCCACTTCATTACACCTTAAATATCCTAGGAAAGAGAAAAGTGGATAAAGAACTTGTGGTCCTCATGTACAATGGAATATCACTCAGCCATGAAATCCACGTCATAAGGCTAGTAGCAGCACGATGAGTGGATTTAGGTACGACGATTCTAAATGAAATAAGTCACACAGAAAAAGACACTTATCATAAGATATCACTTATAGAGGGAATGTAAAAACCGCTACACTTGAACTGAATTACAAAACAGAACAGCGTCACACGTTTAGAAAACACACTATGGTTGCTGAACGGGAAAGGTGAGGTGGGGTGATGCATAAATCAAGGGTTTCAAATTATCTCAGATACCGTTCCATAAACCCAATATGTAGTAGACAAGACCTACTCCTTGCTCAGTGAACTGGCCTCAACACCCCCTATTCACCGCACAAGAATATATCTGACTAGTAAGACTCTTCAAACCTATGTATTGATATCTCTCTGTAAGTGAGTCAATTGGGTGTAAAGCGGCCTAAACACAGCCGTGAAAAGCAGCTAAACTCCATTATAAAAATAAATTACTTTTCAAAACCCGTGAAACAAAGACAGTGAAAGCGAGAGAAACTCTTACAAAATTCGTTCAGGGGCTGTGATGCAACCTGGATTGACCATATCTAGACCCACAGCTGATTGAGACATAAGGGTGGACACTCTTGGGGCTGAGAGGTTTGGTGAGGTTGCGTGAGCCAACGCAGACCCTTTAAAGTAATACTGCATGGTACCCATCCCATGGGTCCCAAATCTCCAGGTTCAAGGGCATCTTCCTACGTCGAAAACATGCATGAGAAACCCAGAAGATGGTACACCGTGTGATCGGGAAAGGTTTCTAAAACGCACCTCATTTCTCATCTCCTTGTGCTCGGGTTCGCCATTCCAGCCGCTTTACTAGCCATCTCCCTCCTCAGAGAATCAGCACCTTTAATCTCCTGTTCCGTACAGGTTGCAATTTGTCCTGAGGATGAACGGGAAGAGGGGAACCAATGAGAGACTAGCTCTAGGGGTTGGGACAGGCACAGGTCACTCTATTTTCCCATCAGGAAGAAGAATTAACCACAAGCTCAGCCTGCCCCCCAGAACCAGAAGAGGGCCTGAAGCAATCCTGCATTTTGCGGCCAGCTCCCGAAAAAGCGACTGGAAAAATGGAGCTCAGAGGCACTGCAATAAACAAACCTGCAGAGTTATAAAGGATAACTCTCGTCCACAAATATATTGAGGGAAGGCAACGAAGAGGCTTTGAAAGCAAGGCAGAATTGCAGGAAACAGATTTCAGGAGGTAGATTCGAATCGCCTTGAAAGCACATGAAAAGCGGCCAAACGTGGACAATGATGCCCTTGGCCAAAAAGGGCGTATGCGTTTTTTCCTGAATATATTCAGGAAAAAACGCATACGCCCTTTTTGGCCAACCAAGCCACCTGGAAAGGCAAATCAGCGCTCCAAAGAAGTCTCGCTTCCCAGCGGGCAAAAGGGCCATGCGGAAAAAAGTGTCCAAACCAGAAATGCAGGACCGGCCATGGAGAAATGGGAGCCTTGCTACGCTGATGGGCGGGATGTAAATTGCCAACAGCCACTCTGGAGAAGTGTACGGTGTGTCCTGAAACATCTAAAAAACACAGCTTGGAGAGCATAGGGCACTTCCACTCATGGGCGTATACATTGGGAAAACTAAAAATCAGCAAGACACAGGCACCCCAAAGTTTAGGGCTGCTCTGTTGACAAGAACCCCCACTTCATTACACCTTAAATATCCTAGGAAAGAGAAAAGTGGATAAAGAACTTGTGGTCCTCATGTACAATGGAATATCACTCAGCCATGAAATCCACGTCATAAGGCTAGTAGCAGCACGATGAGTGGATTTAGGTACGACGATTCTAAATGAAATAAGTCACACAGAAAAAGACACTTATCATAAGATATCACTTATAGAGGGAATGTAAAAACCGCTACACTTGAACTGAATTACAAAACAGAACAGAGTCACACGTTTAGAAAACACACTATGGTTGCTGAACGAGAAAGGTGAGGTGGGGTGATGCATAAATCAAGGGTTTCAAATTATCTCAGATACCGTTCCATAAACCCAATATGTAGTAGACAAGACCTACTCCTTGCTCAGTGAACTGGCCTCAACACCCCCTATTCACCGCACAAGAATATATCTGACTAGTAAGACTCTTCAAACCTATGTATTGATATCTCTCTGTAAGTGAGTCAATTGGGTGTAAAGCGGCCTAAACACAGCCGTGAAAAGCAGCTAAACTCCATTATAAAAATAAATTACTTTTCAAAACCCGTGAAACAAAGACAGTGAAAGCGAGAGAAACTCTTACAAAATTCGTTCAGGGGCTGTGATGCAACCTGGATTGACCATATCTAGACCCACAGCTGATTGAGACATAAGGGTGGACACTCTTGGGGCTGAGAGGTTTGGTGAGGTTGTGTGAGCCAACGCAGACCCTTTAAAGTAATACTGCATGGTACCCATCCCATGGGTCCCAAATCTCCAGGTTCAAGGGCATCTTCCTACGTCGAAAACATGCATGAGAAACCCAGAAGATGGTACACCGTGTGATCGGGAAAGGTTTCTAAAACGCACCTCATTTCTCATCTCCTTGTGCTCGGGTTCGCCATTCCAGCCGCTTTACTAGCCATCTCCCTCCTCAGAGAATCAGCACCTTTAATCTCCTGTTCCGTACAGGTTGCAATTTGTCCTGAGGATGAACGGGAAGAGGGGAACCAATGAGAGACTAGCTCTAGGGGTTGGGACAGGCACAGGTCACTCTATTTTCCCATCAGGAAGAAGAATTAACCACAAGCTCAGCCTGCCCCCCAGAACCAGAAGAGGGCCTGAAGCAATCCTGCATTTTGCGGCCAGCTCCCGAAAAAGCGACTGGAAAAATGGAGCTCAGAGGCACTGCAATAAACAAACCTGCAGAGTTATAAAGGATAACTCTCGTCCACAAATATATTGAGGGAAGGCAACGAAGAGGCTTTGAAAGCAAGGCAGAATTGCAGGAAACAGATTTCAGGAGGTAGATTCGAATCGCCTTGAAAGCACATGAAAAGCGGCCAAACGTGGACAATGATGCCCTTGGCCAAAAAGGGCGTATGCGTTTTTTCCTGAATATATTCAGGAAAAAACGCATACGCCCTTTTTGGCCAACCAAGCCACCTGGAAAGGCAAATCAGCGCTCCAAAGAAGTCTCGCTTCCCAGCGGGCAAAAGGGCCATGCGGAAAAAAGTGTCCAAACCAGAAATGCAGGACCGGCCATGGAGAAATGGGAGCCTTGCTACGCTGATGGGCGGGATGTAAATTGCCAACAGCCACTCTGGAGAAGTGTACGGTGTGTCCTGAAACATCTAAAAAACACAGCTTGGAGAGCATAGGGCACTTCCACTCATGGGCGTATACATTGGGAAAACTAAAAATCAGCAAGACACAGGCACCCCAAAGTTTAGGGCTGCTCTGTTGACAAGAACCCCCACTTCATTACACCTTAAATATCCTAGGAAAGAGAAAAGTGGATAAAGAACTTGTGGTCCTCATGTACAATGGAATATCACTCAGCCATGAAATCCACGTCATAAGGCTAGTAGCAGCACGATGAGTGGATTTAGGTACGACGATTCTAAATGAAATAAGTCACACAGAAAAAGACACTTATCATAAGATATCACTTATAGAGGGAATGTAAAAACCGCTACACTTGAACTGAATTACAAAACAGAACAGAGTCACACGTTTAGAAAACACACTATGGTTGCTGAACGAGAAAGGTGAGGTGGGGTGATGCATAAATCAAGGGTTTCAAATTATCTCAGATACCGTTCCATAAACCCAATATGTAGTAGACAAGACCTACTCCTTGCTCAGTGAACTGGCCTCAACACCCCCTATTCACCGCACAAGAATATATCTGACTAGTAAGACTCTTCAAACCTATGTATTGATATCTCTCTGTAAGTGAGTCAATTGGGTGTAAAGCGGCCTAAACACAGCCGTGAAAAGCAGCTAAACTCCATTATAAAAATAAATTACTTTTCAAAACCCGTGAAACAAAGACAGTGAAAGAGAGAGAAACTCTTACAAAATTCGTTCAGGGGCTGTGATGCAACCTGGATTGACCATATCTAGACCCACAGCTGATTGAGACATAAGGGTGGACACTCTTGGGGCTGAGAGGTTTGGTGAGGTTGTGTGAGCCAACGCAGACCCTTTAAAGTAATACTGCATGGTACCCATCCCATGGGTCCCAAATCTCCAGGTTCAAGGGCATCTTCCTACGTCGAAAACATGCATGAGAAACCCAGAAGATGGTACACCGTGTGATCGGGAAAGGTTTCTAAAACGCACCTCATTTCTCATCTCCTTGTGCTCGGGTTCGCCATTCCAGCCGCTTTACTAGCCATCTCCCTCCTCAGAGAATCAGCACCTTTAATCTCCTGTTCCGTACAGGTTGCAATTTGTCCTGAGGATGAACGGGAAGAGGGGAACCAATAAGAGACTAGCTCTAGGGGTTGGGACAGGCACAGGTCACTCTATTTTCCCATCAGGAAGAAGAATTAACCACAAGCTCAGCCTGCCCCCCAGAACCAGAAGAGGGCCTGAAGCAATCCTGCATTTTGCGGCCAGCTCCCGAAAAAGCGACTGGAAAAATGGAGCTCAGAGGCACTGCAATAAACAAACCTGCAGAGTTATAAACGATAACTCTCGTCCACAAATATATTGAGGGAAGGCAACGAAGAGGCTTTGAAAGCAAGGCAGAATTGCAGGAAACAGATTTCAGGAGGTAGATTCGAATCGCCTTGAAAGCACATGAAAAGCGGCCAAACGTGGACAATGATGCCCTTGGCCAAAAAGGGCGTATGCGTTTTTTCCTGAATATATTCAGGAAAAAACGCATACGCCCTTTTTGGCCAACCAAGCCACCTGGAAAGGCAAATCAGCGCTCCAAAGAAGTCTCGCTTCCCAGCGGGCAAAAGGGCCATGCGGAAAAAAGTGTCCAAACCAGAAATGCAGGACCGGCCATGGAGAAATGGGAGCCTTGCTACGCTGATGGGCGGGATGTAAATTGCCAACAGCCACTCTGGAGAAGTGTACGGTGTGTCCTGAAACATCTAAAAAACACAGCTTGGAGAGCATAGGGCACTTCCACTCATGGGCGTATACATTGGGAAAACTAAAAATCAGCAAGACACAGGCACCCCAAAGTTTAGGGCTGCTCTGTTGACAAGAACCCCCACTTCATTACACCTTAAATATCCTAGGAAAGAGAAAAGTGGATAAAGAACTTGTGGTCCTCATGTACAATGGAATATCACTCAGCCATGAAATCCACGTCATAAGGCTAGTAGCAGCACGATGAGTGGATTTAGGTACGACGATTCTAAATGAAATAAGTCACACAGAAAAAGACACTTATCATAAGATATCACTTATAGAGGGAATGTAAAAACCGCTACACTTGAACTGAATTACAAAACAGAACAGAGTCACACGTTTAGAAAACACACTATGGTTGCTGAACGAGAAAGGTGAGGTGGGGTGATGCATAAATCAAGGGTTTCAAATTATCTCAGATACCGTTCCATAAACCCAATATGTAGTAGACAAGACCTACTCCTTGCTCAGTGAACTGGCCTCAACACCCCCTATTCACCGCACAAGAATATATCTGACTAGTAAGACTCTTCAAACCTATGTATTGATATCTCTCTGTAAGTGAGTCAATTGGGTGTAAAGCGGCCTAAACACAGCCGTGAAAAGCAGCTAAACTCCATTATAAAAATAAATTACTTTTCAAAACCCGTGAAACAAAGACAGTGAAAGAGAGAGAAACTCTTACAAAATTCGTTCAGGGGCTGTGATGCAACCTGGATTGACCATATCTAGACCCACAGCTGATTGAGACATAAGGGTGGACACTCTTGGGGCTGAGAGGTTTGGTGAGGTTGTGTGAGCCAACGCAGACCCTTTAAAGTAATACTGCATGGTACCCATCCCATGGGTCCCAAATCTCCAGGTTCAAGGGCATCTTCCTACGTCGAAAACATGCATGAGAAACCCAGAAGATGGTACACCGTGTGATCGGGAAAGGTTTCTAAAACGCACCTCATTTCTCATCTCCTTGTGCTCGGGTTCGCCATTCCAGCCGCTTTACTAGCCATCTCCCTCCTCAGAGAATCAGCACCTTTAATCTCCTGTTCCGTACAGGTTGCAATTTGTCCTGAGGATGAACGGGAAGAGGGGAACCAATAAGAGACTAGCTCTAGGGGTTGGGACAGGCACAGGTCACTCTATTTTCCCATCAGGAAGAAGAATTAACCACAAGCTCAGCCTGCCCCCCAGAACCAGAAGAGGGCCTGAAGCAATCCTGCATTTTGCGGCCAGCTCCCGAAAAAGCGACTGGAAAAATGGAGCTCAGAGGCACTGCAATAAACAAACCTGCAGAGTTATAAACGATAACTCTCGTCCACAAATATATTGAGGGAAGGCAACGAAGAGGCTTTGAAAGCAAGGCAGAATTGCAGGAAACAGATTTCAGGAGGTAGATTCGAATCGCCTTGAAAGCACATGAAAAGCGGCCAAACGTGGACAATGATGCCCTTGGCCAAAAAGGGCGTATGCGTTTTTTCCTGAATATATTCAGGAAAAAACGCATACGCCCTTTTTGGCCAACCAAGCCACCTGGAAAGGCAAATCAGCGCTCCAAAGAAGTCTCGCTTCCCAGCGGGCAA
Organism: Balaenoptera acutorostrata; assembly: GCF_949987535.1. Classification (NCBI taxonomy): domain Eukaryota; kingdom Metazoa; phylum Chordata; class Mammalia; order Artiodactyla; family Balaenopteridae; genus Balaenoptera; species Balaenoptera acutorostrata. The sequence continues at coordinate 133,395 of NW_026645522.1, forward strand.
AAGGGCCATGCGGAAAAAAGTGTCCAAACCAGAAATGCAGGACCGGCCATGGAGAAATGGGAGCCTTGCTACGCTGATGGGCGGGATGTAAATTGCCAACAGCCACTCTGGAGAAGTGTACGGTGTGTCCTGAAACATCTAAAAAACACAGCTTGGAGAGCATAGGGCACTTCCACTCATGGGCGTATACATTGGGAAAACTAAAAATCAGCAAGACACAGGCACCCCAAAGTTTAGGGCTGCTCTGTTGACAAGAACCCCCACTTCATTACACCTTAAATATCCTAGGAAAGAGAAAAGTGGATAAAGAACTTGTGGTCCTCATGTACAATGGAATATCACTCAGCCATGAAATCCACGTCATAAGGCTAGTAGCAGCACGATGAGTGGATTTAGGTACGACGATTCTAAATGAAATAAGTCACACAGAAAAAGACACTTATCATAAGATATCACTTATAGAGGGAATGTAAAAACCGCTACACTTGAACTGAATTACAAAACAGAACAGAGTCACACGTTTAGAAAACACACTATGGTTGCTGAACGGGAAAGGTGAGGTGGGGTGATGCATAAATCAAGGGTTTCAAATTATCTCAGATACCGTTCCATAAACCCAATATGTAGTAGACAAGACCTACTCCTTGCTCAGTGAACTGGCCTCAACACCCCCTATTCACCGCACAAGAATATATCTGACTAGTAAGACTCTTCAAACCTATGTATTGATATCTCTCTGTAAGTGAGTCAATTGGGTGTAAAGCGGCCTAAACACAGCCGTGAAAAGCAGCTAAACTCCATTATAAAAATAAATTACTTTTCAAAACCCGTGAAACAAAGACAGTGAAAGCGAGAGAAACTCTTACAAAATTCGTTCAGGGGCTGTGATGCAACCTGGATTGACCATATCTAGACCCACAGCTGATTGAGACATAAGGGTGGACACTCTTGGGGCTGAGAGGTTTGGTGAGGTTGTGTGAGCCAACGCAGACCCTTTAAAGTAATACTGCATGGTACCCATCCCATGGGTCCCAAATCTCCAGGTTCAAGGGCATCTTCCTACGTCGAAAACATGCATGAGAAACCCAGAAGATGGTACACCGTGTGATCGGGAAAGGTTTCTAAAACGCACCTCATTTCTCATCTCCTTGTGCTCGGGTTCGCCATTCCAGCCGCTTTACTAGCCATCTCCCTCCTCAGAGAATCAGCACCTTTAATCTCCTGTTCCGTACAGGTTGCAATTTGTCCTGAGGATGAACGGGAAGAGGGGAACCAATAAGAGACTAGCTCTAGGGGTTGGGACAGGCACAGGTCACTCTATTTTCCCATCAGGAAGAAGAATTAACCACAAGCTCAGCCTGCCCCCCAGAACCAGAAGAGGGCCTGAAGCAATCCTGCATTTTGCGGCCAGCTCCCGAAAAAGCGACTGGAAAAATGGAGCTCAGAGGCACTGCAATAAACAAACCTGCAGAGTTATAAACGATAACTCTCGTCCACAAATATATTGAGGGAAGGCAACGAAGAGGCTTTGAAAGCAAGGCAGAATTGCAGGAAACAGATTTCAGGAGGTAGATTCGAATCGCCTTGAAAGCACATGAAAAGCGGCCAAACGTGGACAATGATGCCCTTGGCCAAAAAGGGCGTATGCGTTTTTTCCTGAATATATTCAGGAAAAAACGCATACGCCCTTTTTGGCCAACCAAGCCACCTGGAAAGGCAAATCAGCGCTCCAAAGAAGTCTCGCTTCCCAGCGGGCAAAAGGGCCATGCGGAAAAAAGTGTCCAAACCAGAAATGCAGGACCGGCCATGGAGAAATGGGAGCCTTGCTACGCTGATGGGCGGGATGTAAATTGCCAACAGCCACTCTGGAGAAGTGTACGGTGTGTCCTGAAACATCTAAAAAACACAGCTTGGAGAGCATAGGGCACTTCCACTCATGGGCGTATACATTGGGAAAACTAAAAATCAGCAAGACACAGGCACCCCAAAGTTTAGGGCTGCTCTGTTGACAAGAACCCCCACTTCATTACACCTTAAATATCCTAGGAAAGAGAAAAGTGGATAAAGAACTTGTGGTCCTCATGTACAATGGAATATCACTCAGCCATGAAATCCACGTCATAAGGCTAGTAGCAGCACGATGAGTGGATTTAGGTACGACGATTCTAAATGAAATAAGTCACACAGAAAAAGACACTTATCATAAGATATCACTTATAGAGGGAATGTAAAAACCGCTACACTTGAACTGAATTACAAAACAGAACAGAGTCACACGTTTAGAAAACACACTATGGTTGCTGAACGGGAAAGGTGAGGTGGGGTGATGCATAAATCAAGGGTTTCAAATTATCTCAGATACCGTTCCATAAACCCAATATGTAGTAGACAAGACCTACTCCTTGCTCAGTGAACTGGCCTCAACACCCCCTATTCACCGCACAAGAATATATCTGACTAGTAAGACTCTTCAAACCTATGTATTGATATCTCTCTGTAAGTGAGTCAATTGGGTGTAAAGCGGCCTAAACACAGCCGTGAAAAGCAGCTAAACTCCATTATAAAAATAAATTACTTTTCAAAACCCGTGAAACAAAGACAGTGAAAGCGAGAGAAACTCTTACAAAATTCGTTCAGGGGCTGTGATGCAACCTGGATTGACCATATCTAGACCCACAGCTGATTGAGACATAAGGGTGGACACTCTTGGGGCTGAGAGGTTTGGTGAGGTTGCGTGAGCCAACGCAGACCCTTTAAAGTAATACTGCATGGTACCCATCCCATGGGTCCCAAATCTCCAGGTTCAAGGGCATCTTCCTACGTCGAAAACATGCATGAGAAACCCAGAAGATGGTACACCGTGTGATCGGGAAAGGTTTCTAAAACGCACCTCATTTCTCATCTCCTTGTGCTCGGGTTCGCCATTCCAGCCTCTTTACTAGCCTTCTCCCTCCTCAGAGAATCAGCACCTTTAATCTCCTGTTCCGTACAGGTTGCAATTTGTCCTGAGGATGAACGGGAAGAGGGGAACCAATGAGAGACTAGCTCTAGGGGTTGGGACAGGCACAGGTCACTCTATTTTCCCATCAGGAAGAAGAATTAACCACAAGCTCAGCCTGCCCCCCAGAACCAGAAGAGGGCCTGAAGCAATCCTGCATTTTGCGGCCAGCTCCCGAAAAAGCGACTGGAAAAATGGAGCTCAGAGGCACTGCAATAAACAAACCTGCAGAGTTATAAAGGATAACTCTCGTCCACAAATATATTGAGGGAAGGCAACGAAGAGGCTTTGAAAGCAAGGCAGAATTGCAGGAAACAGATTTCAGGAGGTAGATTCGGATCGCCTTGAAAGCACATGAAAAGCGGCCAAACGTGGACAATGATGCCCTTGGCCAAAAAGGGCGTATGCGTTTTTTCCTGAATATATTCAGGAAAAAACGCATACGCCCTTTTTGGCCAACCAAGCCACCTGGAAAGGCAAATCAGCGCTCCAAAGAAGTCTCGCTTCCCAGCGGGCAAAAGGGCCATGCGGAAAAAAGTGTCCAAACCAGAAATGCAGGACCGGCCATGGAGAAATGGGAGCCTTGCTACGCTGATGGGCGGGATGTAAATTGCCAACAGCCACTCTGGAGAAGTGTACGGTGTGTCCTGAAACATCTAAAAAACACAGCTTGGAGAGCATAGGGCACTTCCACTCATGGGCGTATACATTGGGAAAACTAAAAATCAGCAAGACACAGGCACCCCAAAGTTTAGGGCTGCTCTGTTGACAAGAACCCCCACTTCATTACACCTTAAATATCCTAGGAAAGAGAAAAGTGGATAAAGAACTTGTGGTCCTCATGTACAATGGAATATCACTCAGCCATGAAATCCACGTCATAAGGCTAGTAGCAGCACGATGAGTGGATTTAGGTACGACGATTCTAAATGAAATAAGTCACACAGAAAAAGACACTTATCATAAGATATCACTTATAGAGGGAATGTAAAAACCGCTACACTTGAACTGAATTACAAAACAGAACAGAGTCACACGTTTAGAAAACACACTATGGTTGCTGAACGGGAAAGGTGAGGTGGGGTGATGCATAAATCAAGGGTTTCAAATTATCTCAGATACCGTTCCATAAACCCAATATGTAGTAGACAAGACCTACTCCTTGCTCAGTGAACTGGCCTCAACACCCCCTATTCACCGCACAAGAATATATCTGACTAGTAAGACTCTTCAAACCTATGTATTGATATCTCTCTGTAAGTGAGTCAATTGGGTGTAAAGCGGCCTAAACACAGCCGTGAAAAGCAGCTAAACTCCATTATAAAAATAAATTACTTTTCAAAACCCGTGAAACAAAGACAGTGAAAGCGAGAGAAACTCTTACAAAATTCGTTCAGGGGCTGTGATGCAACCTGGATTGACCATATCTAGACCCACAGCTGATTGAGACATAAGGGTGGACACTCTTGGGGCTGAGAGGTTTGGTGAGGTTGCGTGAGCCAACGCAGACCCTTTAAAGTAATACTGCATGGTACCCATCCCATGGGTCCCAAATCTCCAGGTTCAAGGGCATCTTCCTACGTCGAAAACATGCATGAGAAACCCAGAAGATGGTACACCGTGTGATCGGGAAAGGTTTCTAAAACGCACCTCATTTCTCATCTCCTTGTGCTCGGGTTCGCCATTCCAGCCGCTTTACTAGCCATCTCCCTCCTCAGAGAATCAGCACCTTTAATCTCCTGTTCCGTACAGGTTGCAATTTGTCCTGAGGATGAACGGGAAGAGGGGAACCAATGAGAGACTAGCTCTAGGTGTTGGGACAGGCACAGGTCACTCTATTTTCCCATCAGGAAGAAGAATTAACCACAAGCTCAGCCTGCCCCCCAGAACCAGAAGAGGGCCTGAAGCAATCCTGCATTTTGCGGCCAGCTCCCGAAAAAGCGACTGGAAAAATGGAGCTCAGAGGCACTGCAATAAACAAACCTGCAGAGTTATAAACGATAACTCTCGTCCACAAATATATTGAGGGAAGGCAACGAAGAGGCTTTGAAAGCAAGGCAGAATTGCAGGAAACAGATTTCAGGAGGTAGATTCGAATCGCCTTGAAAGCACATGAAAAGCGGCCAAACGTGGACAATGATGCCCTTGGCCAAAAAGGGCGTATGCGTTTTTTCCTGAATATATTCAGGAAAAAACGCATACGCCCTTTTTGGCCAACCAAGCCACCTGGAAAGGCAAATCAGCGCTCCAAAGAAGTCTCGCTTCCCAGCGGGCAAAAGGGCCATGCGGAAAAAAGTGTCCAAACCAGAAATGCAGGACCGGCCATGGAGAAATGGGAGCCTTGCTACGCTGATAGGCGGGATGTAAATTGCCAACAGCCACTCTGGAGAAGTGTACGGTGTGTCCTGAAACATCTAAAAAACACAGCTTGGAGAGCATAGGGCACTTCCACTCATGGGCGTATAAATTGGGAAAACTAAAAATCAGCAAGACACAGGCACCCCAAAGTTTAGGGCTGCTCTGTTGACAAGAACCCCCACTTCATTACACCTTAAATATCCTAGGAAAGAGAAAAGTGGATACAGAACTTGTGGTCCTCATGTACAATGGAATATCACTCAGCCATGAAATCCACGTCATAAGGCTAGTAGCAGCACGATGAGTGGATTTAGATATGACGATTCTAAATGAAATAAGTCACACAGAAAAAGACACTTATCATAAGATATCACTTATAGAGGGAATGTAAAAACCGCTACACTTGAACTGAATTACAAAACAGAACAGAGTCACACGTTTAGAAAACACACTATGGCTGCTGAACGGGAAAGGTGAGGTGGGGTGATGCATAAATCAAGGGTTTCAAATTAGCTCAGATACCGTTCCATAAACCCAATATGTACTAGACAAGACCTACTCCTTGCTCAGTGAACTGGCCTCAACACCCCCTATTCACCGCACAAGAATATATCTGACTAGTAAGAATCTTCAAACCTATGTATTGATATCTCTCTGTAAGTGAGTCAATTGGGTGTAAAGCGGCCTAAACACTGCCGTGAAAAGCAGCTAAACCCCATTATAAAAATAAATTACTTTTCAAAACCCGTGAAACAAAGACAGTGAAAGAGAGAGAAATTCTTACAATATTCGTTCAGGGGCTGTGATGCAACCTGGATTGACCATATCTAGACCCACAGCTGATTGAGACATAAGGGTGGACACTCTTGGGGCTGAGAGTTTCGGTGAGGTTGCGTGAGCCAACGCAGACCCTTTAAAGTAATACTGCATGGTACCCATCCCATGGGTCCCAAATCTCCAGGTTCAAGGGCATCTTCCTACGTCGAAAACATGCATGAGAAACCCAGAAGTTGGTACACCGTGTGATCGGGAAAGGTTTCTAAAACGCACCGCATTTCTCATCTCCTTGTGCTCGGGTTCGCCATTCCAGCTGCTTTACTAGCCATCTCCCTCCTTAGAGAATCAGCACCTTTAATCTCCTGTTCCGTACAGGTTGCAATTTGTCCTGAGGATGAACGGGAAGAGGGGAACCAATGAGAGACTAGCTCTAGGGGTTGGGACAGGCACAGGTCACTCTATTTTCCCATCAGGAAGAAGAATTAACCACAAGCTCAGCCTGACCCCCAGAACCAGAAGAGGGCCTGAAGCAATCCTGCACTTTTGCGGCCAGCTCCCGAAAAAGCGACTGGTTAAAATGGAGCTCAGAGGCACTGCAATAAACAAACCTGCAGAGTTATAAACGATAACTCTCGTCCACAAATATATTGAGGGAAGGCAACGAAGAGGCTTTGAAAGCAAGGCAGAATTGCAGGAAACAGATTTCAGGAGGTAGATTCGAATCGCCTTGAAAGCACATGAAAAGCGGCAAAACGTGGACAATGATGCCCTTGGCCAAGAAGGGCGTATGCGTTTTTTCCTGAATATATTCAGGAAAAAACGCATACGCCCTTTTTGGCCAACCAAGCCACCTGGAAAGGCAAATCAGCGCTCCAAAGAAGTCTCGCTTCCCAGCGGGCAAAAGGGCCATGCGGAAAAAAGTGTCCAAACCAGAAATGCAGGACCGGCCATGGAGAAATGGGAGCCTTGCTACGCTGATGGGCGGGATGTAAATTGCCAACAGCCACTCTGGAGAAGTGTACGGTGTGTCCTGAAACATCTAAAAAACACAGCTTGGAGAGCATAGGGCACTTCCACTCATGGGCGTATAAATTGGGAAAACTAAAAATCAGCAAGACACAGGCACCCCAAAGTTTAGGGCTGCTCTGTTGACAAGAACCCCCACTTCATTACACCTTAAATATCCTAGGAAAGAGAAAAGTGGATAAAGAACTTGTGGTCCTCATGTACAATGGAATATCACTCAGCCATGAAATCCACGTCATAAGGCTAGTAGCAGCACGATGAGTGGATTTAGGTACGACGATTCTAAATGAAATAAGTCACACAGAAAAAGACACTTATCATAAGATATCACTTATAGAGGGAATGTAAAAACCGCTACACATGAACTGAATTACAAAACAGAACAGAGTCACACGTTTAGAAAACACACTATGGTTGCTGAACGGGAAAGGTGAGGTGGGGTGATGCATAAATCAAGGGTTTCAAATTATCTCAGATACCGTTCCATAAACCCAATATGTAGTAGACAAGACCTACTCCTTGCTCAGTGAACTGGCCTCAACACCCCCTATTCACCGCACAAGAATATATCTGACTAGTAAGAATCTTCAAACCTTTGTTTTGATATCTCTCTGTAAGTGAGTCAATTGGGTGTAAAGCGGCCTAAACACAGCCGTGAAAAGCAGCTAAACCCCATTATAAAAATAAATTACTTTTCAAAACCCGTGAAACAAAGACAGTGAAAGAGAGAGAAACTCTTACAAAATTAGTTCAGGGGCTGTGATGCAACCTGGATTGACCATATCTAGACCCACAGCTGATTGAGACATAAGGGTGGACACTCTTGGGGCTGAGAGGTTTGGTGAGGTTGAGTGAGCCAACGCAGACCCTTTAAAGTAATACTGCATGGTACCCATCCCATGGGTCCCAAATCTCCAGGTTCAAGGGCATCTTCCTACGTCGAAAATATGCATGAGAAACCCAGAAGATGGTACACCGTGTGATCGGGAAAGGTTTCTAAAACGCACCTCATTTCTCATCTCCTTGTGCTCGGGTTCGCCATTCCAGCCGCTTTACTAGCCATCTCCCTCCTTAGAGAATCAGCACCTTTAATCTCCTGTTCCGTACAGGTTGCAATTTGTCCTGAGGATGAACGGGAAGATGGGAACCAATGAGAGACTAGCTCTAGGGGTTGGGACAGGCACAGGTCACTCTATTTTCCCATCAGGAAGAAGAATTAACCACAAGCTCAGCCTGCCCCCCAGAACAAGAAGAGGGCCTGAAGCAATCCTGCACTTTTGCGGCCAGCTCCCGAAAAAGCGACTGGAAAAATGGAGCTCAGAGCCACTGCAATAAACAAACCTGCAGAGTTATTAACGTTAACTCTCGTCCACAAATATATTGAGGGAAGGCAACGAAGAGGCTTTGAAAGCAAGGCAGAATTGCAGGAAACAGATTTCAGGAGGTAGATTCGAATCGCCTTGAAAGCACATGAAAAGCGGCCAAACGTGGACAATGATGCCCTTGGCCAAAAAGGGCGTATGCGTTTTTTCCTGAATATATTCAGGAAAAAACGCATACGCCCTTTTTGGCCAACCAAGCCACCTGGAAAGGCAAATCAGCGCTCCAAAGAAGTCTCGCTTCCCAGCGGGCAAAAGGGCCATGCGGAAAAAAGTGTCCAAACCAGAAATGCAGGACCGGCCATGGAGAAATGGGAGCCTTGCTACGCTGATGGGCGGGATGTAAATTGCCAACAGCCACTCTGGAGAAGTGCACGGTGTGTCCTGAAACATCTAAAAAATACAGCTTGGAGAGCATAGGGCACTTCCACTCATGGGCGTATAAATTGGGAAAACTAAAAATCAGCAAGACACAGGCACCCCAAAGTTTAGGGCTGCTCTGTTGACAAGAACCCCCACTTCATTATACCTTAAATATCCTAGGAAAGAGAAAAGTGGATAAAGAACTTGTGGTCCTCATGTACAATGGAATATCACTCAGCCATGAAATCCACGTCATAAGGCTAGTAGCAGCACGATGAGTGGATTTAGGTACGACGATTCTAAATGAAATAAGTCACACAGAAAAAGACACTTATCATAAGATATCACTTATAGAGGGAATGTAAAAACCGCTACACTTGAACTGAATTACAAAACAGAACAGAGTCACACGTTTAGAAAACACACTATGGCTGCTGAACGGGAAAGGTGAGGTGGGGTGATGCATAAATCAAGGGTTTCAAATTATCTCAGATACCGTTCCATAAACCCAATATGTAGTAGACAAGACCTACTCCTTGCTCAGTGAACTGGCCTCAACACCCCCTATTCACCGCACAAGAATATATCTGACTACTAAGAATCTTCAAACCTATGTATTGATATCTCTCTGTAAGTGAGTCAATTGGGTGTAAAGCGGCCTAAACACAGCCGTGAAAAGCAGCTAAACCCCATTATAAAAATAAATTACTTTTCAAAACCCGTGAAACAAAGACAGTGAAAGAGAGAAACTCTTACAAAATTCGTTCAGGGGCTGTGATGCAACCTGGATTGACCATATCTAGACCCACAGCTGATTGAGACATAAGGGTGGACACTCTTGGGGCTGAGAGGTTTGGTGAGGTTGCGTGAGCCAACGCAGACCCTTTAAAGTAATACTGCATGGTACCCATCCCATGGGTCCCAAATCTCCAGGTTCAAGGGCATCTTCCTACGTCGAAAACATGCATGAGAAACCCAGAAGATGGTACACCGTGTGATCGGGAAAGGTTTCTAAAACGCACCTCATTTCTCATCTCCTTGTGCTCGGGTTCGCCATTCCAGCCGCTTTACTAGCCATCTCCCTCCTCAGAGAATCAGCACCTTTAATCTCCTGTTCCGTACAGGTTGCAATTTGTCCTGAGGATGAACGGGAAGAGGGGAACCAATGAGAGACTAGCTCTAGGGGTTGGGACAGGCACAGGTCACTCTATTTTCCCATCAGGAAGAAGAATTAACCACAAGCTCAGCCTGCCCCCCAGAACCAGAAGAGGGCCTGAAGCAATCCTGCATTTTGCGGCCAGCTCCCGAAAAAGCGACTGGAAAAATGGAGCTCAGAGGCACTGCAATAAACAAACCTGCAGAGTTATAAACGATAACTCTCGTCCACAAATATATTGAGGGAAGGCAACGAAGAGGCTTTGAAAGCAAGGCAGAATTGCAGGAAACAGATTTCAGGAGGTAGATTCGAATCGCCTTGAAAGCACATGAAAAGCGGCCAAACGTGGACAATGATGCCCTTGGCCAAAAAGGGCGTATGCGTTTTTTCCTGAATATATTCAGGAAAAAACGCATACGCCCTTTTTGGCCAACCAAGCCACCTGGAAAGGCAAATCAGCGCTCCAAAGAAGTCTCGCTTCCCAGCGGGCAAAAGGGCCATGCGGAAAAAAGTGTCCAAACCAGAAATGCAGGACCGGCCATGGAGAAATGGGAGCCTTGCTACGCTGATAGGCGGGATGTAAATTGCCAACAGCCACTCTGGAGAAGTGTACGGTGTGTCCTGAAACATCTAAAAAACACAGCTTGGAGAGCATAGGGCACTTCCACTCATGGGCGTATAAATTGGGAAAACTAAAAATCAGCAAGACACAGGCACCCCAAAGTTTAGGGCTGCTCTGTTGACAAGAACCCCCACTTCATTACACCTTAAATATCCTAGGAAAGAGAAAAGTGGATACAGAACTTGTGGTCCTCATGTACAATGGAATATCACTCAGCCATGAAATCCACGTCATAAGGCTAGTAGCAGCACGATGAGTGGATTTAGATATGACGATTCTAAATGAAATAAGTCACACAGAAAAAGACACTTATCATAAGATATCACTTATAGAGGGAATGTAAAAACCGCTACACTTGAACTGAATTACAAAACAGAACAGAGTCACACGTTTAGAAAACACACTATGGCTGCTGAACGGGAAAGGTGAGGTGGGGTGATGCATAAATCAAGGGTTTCAAATTAGCTCAGATACCGTTCCATAAACCCAATATGTACTAGACAAGACCTACTCCTTGCTCAGTGAACTGGCCTCAACACCCCCTATTCACCGCACAAGAATATATCTGACTAGTAAGAATCTTCAAACCTATGTATTGATATCTCTCTGTAAGTGAGTCAATTGGGTGTAAAGCGGCCTAAACACTGCCGTGAAAAGCAGCTAAACCCCATTATAAAAATAAATTACTTTTCAAAACCCGTGAAACAAAGACAGTGAAAGAGAGAGAAATTCTTACAATATTCGTTCAGGGGCTGTGATGCAACCTGGATTGACCATATCTAGACCCACAGCTGATTGAGACATAAGGGTGGACACTCTTGGGGCTGAGAGTTTCGGTGAGGTTGCGTGAGCCAACGCAGACCCTTTAAAGTAATACTGCATGGTACCCATCCCATGGGTCCCAAATCTCCAGGTTCAAGGGCATCTTCCTACGTCGAAAACATGCATGAGAAACCCAGAAGTTGGTACACCGTGTGATCGGGAAAGGTTTCTAAAACGCACCGCATTTCTCATCTCCTTGTGCTCGGGTTCGCCATTCCAGCTGCTTTACTAGCCATCTCCCTCCTTAGAGAATCAGCACCTTTAATCTCCTGTTCCGTACAGGTTGCAATTTGTCCTGAGGATGAACGGGAAGAGGGGAACCAATGAGAGACTAGCTCTAGGGGTTGGGACAGGCACAGGTCACTCTATTTTCCCATCAGGAAGAAGAATTAACCACAAGCTCAGCCTGACCCCCAGAACCAGAAGAGGGCCTGAAGCAATCCTGCACTTTTGCGGCCAGCTCCCGAAAAAGCGACTGGTTAAAATGGAGCTCAGAGGCACTGCAATAAACAAACCTGCAGAGTTATAAACGATAACTCTCGTCCACAAATATATTGAGGGAAGGCAACGAAGAGGCTTTGAAAGCAAGGCAGAATTGCAGGAAACAGATTTCAGGAGGTAGATTCGAATCGCCTTGAAAGCACATGAAAAGCGGCAAAACGTGGACAATGATGCCCTTGGCCAAGAAGGGCGTATGCGTTTTTTCCTGAATATATTCAGGAAAAAACGCATACGCCCTTTTTGGCCAACCAAGCCACCTGGAAAGGCAAATCAGCGCTCCAAAGAAGTCTCGCTTCCCAGCGGGCAAAAGGGCCATGCGGAAAAAAGTGTCCAAACCAGAAATGCAGGACCGGCCATGGAGAAATGGGAGCCTTGCTACGCTGATGGGCGGGATGTAAATTGCCAACAGCCACTCTGGAGAAGTGTACGGTGTGTCCTGAAACATCTAAAAAACACAGCTTGGAGAGCATAGGGCACTTCCACTCATGGGCGTATAAATTGGGAAAACTAAAAATCAGCAAGACACAGGCACCCCAAAGTTTAGGGCTGCTCTGTTGACAAGAACCCCCACTTCATTACACCTTAAATATCCTAGGAAAGAGAAAAGTGGATAAAGAACTTGTGGTCCTCATGTACAATGGAATATCACTCAGCCATGAAATCCACGTCATAAGGCTAGTAGCAGCACGATGAGTGGATTTAGGTACGACGATTCTAAATGAAATAAGTCACACAGAAAAAGACACTTATCATAAGATATCACTTATAGAGGGAATGTAAAAACCGCTACACATGAACTGAATTACAAAACAGAACAGAGTCACACGTTTAGAAAACACACTATGGTTGCTGAACGGGAAAGGTGAGGTGGGGTGATGCATAAATCAAGGGTTTCAAATTATCTCAGATACCGTTCCATAAACCCAATATGTAGTAGACAAGACCTACTCCTTGCTCAGTGAACTGGCCTCAACACCCCCTATTCACCGCACAAGAATATATCTGACTAGTAAGAATCTTCAAACCTTTGTTTTGATATCTCTCTGTAAGTGAGTCAATTGGGTGTAAAGCGGCCTAAACACAGCCGTGAAAAGCAGCTAAACCCCATTATAAAAATAAATTACTTTTCAAAACCCGTGAAACAAAGACAGTGAAAGAGAGAGAAACTCTTACAAAATTAGTTCAGGGGCTGTGATGCAACCTGGATTGACCATATCTAGACCCACAGCTGATTGAGACATAAGGGTGGACACTCTTGGGGCTGAGAGGTTTGGTGAGGTTGCGTGAGCCAACGCAGACCCTTTAAAGTAATACTGCATGGTACCCATCCCATGGGTCCCAAATCTCCAGGTTCAAGGGCATCTTCCTACGTCGAAAATATGCATGAGAAACCCAGAAGATGGTACACCGTGTGATCGGGAAAGGTTTCTAAAACGCACCTCATTTCTCATCTCCTTGTGCTCGGGTTCGCCATTCCAGCCGCTTTACTAGCCATCTCCCTCCTTAGAGAATCAGCACCTTTAATCTCCTGTTCCGTACAGGTTGCAATTTGTCCTGAGGATGAACGGGAAGATGGGAACCAATGAGAGACTAGCTCTAGGGGTTGGGACAGGCACAGGTCACTCTATTTTCCCATCAGGAAGAAGAATTAACCACAAGCTCAGCCTGCCCCCCAGAACAAGAAGAGGGCCTGAAGCAATCCTGCACTTTTGCGGCCAGCTCCCGAAAAAGCGACTGGAAAAATGGAGCTCAGAGCCACTGCAATAAACAAACCTGCAGAGTTATTAACGTTAACTCTCGTCCACAAATATATTGAGGGAAGGCAACGAAGAGGCTTTGAAAGCAAGGCAGAATTGCAGGAAACAGATTTCAGGAGGTAGATTCGAATCGCCTTGAAAGCACATGAAAAGCGGCCAAACGTGGACAATGATGCCCTTGGCCAAAAAGGGCGTATGCGTTTTTTCCTGAATATATTCAGGAAAAAACGCATACGCCCTTTTTGGCCAACCAAGCCACCTGGAAAGGCAAATCAGCGCTCCAAAGAAGTCTCGCTTCCCAGCGGGCAAAAGGGCCATGCGGAAAAAAGTGTCCAAACCAGAAATGCAGGACCGGCCATGGAGAAATGGGAGCCTTGCTACGCTGATGGGCGGGATGTAAATTGCCAACAGCCACTCTGGAGAAGTGCACGGTGTGTCCTGAAACATCTAAAAAATACAGCTTGGAGAGCATAGGGCACTTCCACTCATGGGCGTATAAATTGGGAAAACTAAAAATCAGCAAGACACAGGCACCCCAAAGTTTAGGGCTGCTCTGTTGACAAGAACCCCCACTTCATTATACCTTAAATATCCTAGGAAAGAGAAAAGTGGATAAAGAACTTGTGGTCCTCATGTACAATGGAATATCACTCAGCCATGAAATCCACGTCATAAGGCTAGTAGCAGCACGATGAGTGGATTTAGGTACGACGATTCTAAATGAAATAAGTCACACAGAAAAAGACACTTATCATAAGATATCACTTATAGAGGGAATGTAAAAACCGCTACACTTGAACTGAATTACAAAACAGAACAGAGTCACACGTTTAGAAAACACACTATGGCTGCTGAACGGGAAAGGTGAGGTGGGGTGATGCATAAATCAAGGGTTTCAAATTATCTCAGATACCGTTCCATAAACCCAATATGTAGTAGACAAGACCTACTCCTTGCTCAGTGAACTGGCCTCAACACCCCCTATTCACCGCACAAGAATATATCTGACTACTAAGAATCTTCAAACCTATGTATTGATATCTCTCTGTAAGTGAGTCAATTGGGTGTAAAGCGGCCTAAACACAGCCGTGAAAAGCAGCTAAACCCCATTATAAAAATAAATTACTTTTCAAAACCCGTGAAACAAAGACAGTGAAAGAGAGAAACTCTTACAAAATTCGTTCAGGGGCTGTGATGCAACCTGGATTGACCATATCTAGACCCACAGTTGATTGAGACATAAGGGTGGACACTCTTGGGGCTGAGAGGTTTGGTGAGGTTGCGTGAGCCAACGCAGACCCTTTAAAGTAATACTGCATGGTACCCATCCCATGGGTCCCAAATCTCCAGGTTCAAGGGCATCTTCCTACGTCGAAAACATGCATGAGAAACCCAGAAGATGGTACACCGTGTGATCGGGAAAGGTTTCTAAAACGCCCCTCATTTCTCATCTCCTTGTGCTCGGGTTCGCCATTCCAGCCGCTTTACTAGCCATCTCCCTCCTTGGAGAATCAGCACCTTTAATCTCCTGTTCCGTACAGGTTGCAATTTGTCCTGAGGATGAACGGGAAGAGGGGAACCAATGAGAGACTAGCTCTAGGGGTTGGGACAGGCACAGGTCACTCTATTTTCCCATCAGGAAGAAGAATTAACCACAAGCTCAGCCTGCCCCCCAGAACCAGAAGAGGGCCTGAAGCAATCCTGCACTTTTGCGGCCAGCTCCCAAAAAAGTGACTGGAAAAATGGAGCTCAGGGGCACTGTAATAAACAAACCTGCAGAGTTATAAACGATAACTCTCGTCCACAAATATATTGAGGGAAGGCAACGAAGAGGCTTTGAAAGCAAGGCAGAATTGCAGGAAACAGATTTCAGGAGGTAGATTCGAATCGCCTTGAAAGCACATGAAAAGCGGCAAAACGTGGACAATGATGCCCTTGGCCAAAAAGGGCGTATGCGTTTTTTCCTGAATATATTCAGGAAAAAACGCATACGCCCTTTTTGGCCAACCAAGCCACCTGGAAAGGCCAATCAGCGCTCCAAAGAAGTCTCGCTTCCCAGCGGGCAAAAGGGCCATGCGGAAAAAAGTGTCCAAACCAGAAATGCAGGACCGGCCATGGAGAAATGGGAGCCTTGCTACGCTGATGGGCGGGATGTAAATTGCCAACAGCCACTCTGGAGAAGTGTACGGTGTGTCCTGAAACATCTAAAAAACACAGCTTGGAGAGCATAGGGCACTTCCACTCATGGGCGTATAAATTGGGAAAACTAAAAATCAGCAAGACACAGGCACCCCAAAGTTTAGGGCTGCTCTGTTGACAAGAACCTCCACTTCATTACACCTTAAATATCCTAGGAAAGAGAAAAGTGGATAAAGAACTTGTGGTCTTCATGTAAAATGGAATATCACTCAGCCATGAAATCCACGTCATAAGGCTAGTAGCAGCACGATGAGTGGATTTAGGTACGACGATTCTAAATGAAATAAGTCACACAGAAAAAGACACTTATCATAAGATATCACTTATAGAGGGAATGTAAAAACCGCTACACTTGAACTGAATTACAAAACAGAACAGAGTCACACGTTTAGAAAACACACTATGGCTGCTGAACGGGAAAGGTGAGGTGGGGTGATGCATAAATCAAGGGTTTCAAATTAGCTCAGATACCGTTCCATAAACCCAATATGTAGTAGACAAGACCTACTCCTTGCTCAGTGAACTGGCCTCAACACCCCCTATTCACCGCACAAGAATATATCTGACTAGTAAGAATCTTCAAACCTATGTATTGATATCTCTCTGTAAGTGAGTCAATTGGGTGTAAAGCGGCCTAAACACAGCCGTGAAAAGCAGCTAAACCCCATTATAAAAATAAATTACTTTTCAAAACCCGTGAAACAAAGACAGTGAAAGAGAGAGAAATTCTTACAAAATTCGTTCAGGGGCTGTGATGCAACCTGGATTGACCATATCTAGACCCACAGCTGATTGAGACATAAGGGTGGACACTCTTGGGGCTGAGAGTTTTGGTGAGGTTGCGTGAGCCAACGCAGACCCTTTCAAGTAATACTGCATGGTACCCATCCCATGGGTCCCAAATCTCCAGGTTCAAGGGCATCTTCCTACGTCGAAAACATGCATGAGAAACCCAGAAGATGGTACACCGTGTGATCGGGAAAGGTTTCTAAAACGCCCCTCATTTCTCATCTCCTTGTGCTCGGGTTCGCCATTCCAGCCGCTTTACTAGCCATCTCCCTCCTTGGAGAATCAGCACCTTTAATCTCCTGTTCCGTACAGGTTGCAATTTGTCCTGAGGATGAACGGGAAGAGGGGAACCAATGAGAGACTAGCTCTAGGGGTTGGGACAGGCACAGGTCACTCTATTTTCCCATCAGGAAGAAGAATTAACCACAAGCTCAGCCTGCCCCCCAGAACCAGAAGAGGGCCTGAAGCAATCCTGCACTTTTGCGGCCAGCTCCCAAAAAAGTGACTGGAAAAATGGAGCTCAGGGGCACTGTAATAAACAAACCTGCAGAGTTATAAACGATAACTCTCGTCCACAAATATATTGAGGGAAGGCAACGAAGAGGCTTTGAAAGCAAGGCAGAATTGCAGGAAACAGATTTCAGGAGGTAGATTCGAATCGCCTTGAAAGCACCTGAAAAGCGGCAAAACGTGGACAATGATGCCCTTGGCCAAAAAGGGCGTATGCGTTTTTTCCTGAATATATTCAGGAAAAAACGCATACGCCCTTTTTGGCCAACCAAGCAACCTGGAAAGGCCAATCAGCGCTCCAAAGAAGTCTCGCTTCCCAGCGGGCAAAAGGGCCATGCGGAAAAAAGTGTCCAAACCAGAAATGCAGGACCGGCCATGGAGAAATGGGAGCCTTGCTACGCTGATGGGTGGGATGTAAATTGCCAACAGCCACTCTGGAGAAGTGTACGGTGTGTCCTGAAACATCTAAAAAACACAGCTTAGAGAGCATAGGGCACTTCCACTCATGGGCGTATAAATTGGGAAAACTAAAAATCAGCAAGACACAGGCACCCCAAAGTTTAGGGCTGCTCTGTTGACAAGAACCCCCACTTCATTACACCTTAAATATCCTAGGAAAGAGAAAAGTGGATAAAGAACTTGTGGTCTTCATGTACAATGGAATATCACTCAGCCATGAAATCCACGTCATAAGGCTAGTAGCAGCACGATGAGTGGATTTAGGTACGACGATTCTAAATGAAATAAGTCACACAGAAAAAGACACTTATCATAAGATATCACTTATAGAGGGAATGTAAAAACCGCTACACTTGAACTGAATTACAAAACAGAACAGAGTCACACGTTTAGAAAACACACTATGGCTGCTGAACGGGAAAGGTGAGGTGGGGTGACGCATAAATCAAGGGTTTCAAATTATCTCAGATACCGTTCCATAAACCCAATATGTAGTAGAAAAGACCTACTCCTTGCTCAGTGAACTGGACTCAACACCCCCTATTCACCGCACAAGAATATATCTGACTAGTAAGAATCTTCAAACCTATGTATTGATATCTCTCTGTAAGTGAGTCAATTGGGTGTAAAGCGGCCTAAACACAGCCGTGAAAAGCAGCTAAACCCCATTATAAAAATAAATTACTTTTCAAAACCCGTGAAACAAAGACAGTGAAAGAGAGAGAAATTCTTACAAAATTCGTTCAGGGGCTGTGATGCAACCTGGATTGACCATATCTAGACCCACAGCTGATTGAGACATAAGGGTGGACACTCTTGGGGCTGAGAGTTTTGGTGAGGTTGCGTGAGCCAACGCAGACCCTTTAAAGTAATACTGCATGGTACCCATCCCATGGGTCCCAAATCTCCAGGTTCAAGGGCATCTTCCTACGTCGAAAACATGCATGAGAAACCCAGAAGATGGTACACCGTGTGATCGGGAAAGGTTTCTAAAACGCCCCTCATTTCTCATCTCCTTGTGCTCGGGTTCGCCATTCCAGCCGCTTTACTAGCCATCTCCCTCCTTGGAGAATCAGCACCTTTAATCTCCTGTTCCGTACAGGTTGCAATTTGTCCTGAGGATGAACGGGAAGAGGGGAACCAATGAGAGACTAGCTCTAGGGGTTGGGACAGGCACAGGTCACTCTATTTTCCCATCAGGAAGAAGAATTAACCACAAGCTCAGCCTGCCCCCCAGAACCAGAAGAGGGCCTGAAGCAATCCTGCAATTTTGCGGCCAGCTCCCAAAAAAGTGACTGGAAAAATGGAGCTCAGGGGCACTGCAATTCAGAAACCTGCAGAGTTATAAATGATAACTCTCGTCCACAAATATATTGAGGGAAGGCAACGAAGAGGCTTTGAAAGCAAGGCAGAATTGCAGGAAACAGATTTCAGGAGGTAGATTCGAATCGCCTTGAAAGCACATGAAAAGCGGCAAAACGTGGACAATGATGCCCTTGGCCAAAAAGGGCGTATGCGTTTTTTCCTGAATATATTCAGGAAAAAACGCATACGCCCTTTTTGGCCAACCAAGCAACCTGGAAAGGCCAATCAGCGCTCCAAAG
Organism: Balaenoptera acutorostrata; assembly: GCF_949987535.1. Lineage (NCBI taxonomy): Eukaryota > Metazoa > Chordata > Mammalia > Artiodactyla > Balaenopteridae > Balaenoptera > Balaenoptera acutorostrata. The sequence continues at coordinate 152,715 of NW_026645522.1, forward strand.
AAGTCTCGCTTCCCAGCGGGCAAAAGGGCCATGCGGAAAAAAGTGTCCAAACCAGAAATGCAGGACCGGCCATGGAGAAATGGGAGCCTTGCTACGCTGATGGGCGGGATGTAAATTGCCAACAGCCACTCTGGAGAAGTGTACGGTGTGTCCTGAAACATCTAAAAAACACAGCTTGGAGAGCATAGGGCACTTCCACTCATGGGCGTATAAATTGGGAAAACTAAAAATCAGCAAGACACAGGCACCCGAAAATTTAGGGCTGCTCTGTTGACAAGAACCCCCACTTCATTACACCTTAAATATCCTAGGAAAGAGAAAAGTGGATAAAGAACTTGTGGTCTTCATGTACAATGGAATATCACTCAGCCATGAAATCCACGTCATAAGGCTAGTAGCAGCACGATGAGTGGATTTAGGTACGACGATTCTAAATGAAATAAGTCACACAGAAAAAGACACTTATCATAAGATATCACTTATAGAGGGAATGTAAAAACCGCTACACTTGAACTGAATTACAAAACAGAACAGAGTCACACGTTTAGAAAACACACTATGGCTGCTGAACGGGAAAGGTGAGGTGGGGTGACGCATAAATCAAGGGTTTCAAATTATCTCAGATACCGTTCCATAAACCCAATATGTAGTAGACAAGACCTACTCCTTGCTCAGTGAACTGGCCTCAACACCCCCTATTCACCGCACAAGAATATATCTGACTAGTAAGAATCTTCAAACCTATGTATTGATATCTCTCTGTAAGTGAGTCAATTGGGTGCAAAGCGGCCTAAACACAGCCGTGAAAAGCAGCTAAACCCCATTATAAAAATAAATTACTTTTCAAAACCCGTGAAACAAAGACAGTGAAAGAGAGAGAAATTCTTACAAAATACGTTCAGGGGTTGTGATGCAACCTGGATTGACCATATCTAGACCCACAGCTGATTGAGACATAAGGGTGGACACTCTTGGGGCTGAGAGTTTTGGTGAGGTTGCGTGAGCCAACGCAGACCCTTTAAAGTAATACTGCATGGTACCCATCCCATGGGTCCCAAATCTCCAGGTTCAAGGGCATCTTCCTACGTCGAAAACATGCATGAGAAACCCAGAAGATGGTACACCGTGTGATCGGGAAAGGTTTCTAAAACGCCCCTCATTTCTCATCTCCTTGTGCTCGGGTTCGCCATTCCAGCCGCTTTACTAGCCATCTCCCTCCTTGGAGAATCAGCACCTTTACCCTCCTGTTCCGTACAGGTTGCAATTTGTCCTGAGGATGAACGGGAAGAGGGGAACCAATGAGAGACTAGCTCTAGGGGTTGGGACAGGCACAGGTCACTCTATTTTCCCATCAGGAAGAAGAATTAACCACAAGCTCAGCCTGCCCCCCAGAACCAGAAGAGGGCCTGAAGCAATCCTGCAATTTTGCGGCCAGCTCCCAAAAAAGTGACTGGAAAAATGGAGCTCAGGGGCACTGTAATAAACAAACCTGCAGAGTTATAAACGATAACTCTCGTCCACAAATATATTGAGGGAAGGCAACGAAGAGGCTTTGAAAGCAAGGCAGAATTGCAGGAAACAGATTTCAGGAGGTAGATTCGAATCGCCTTGAAAGCACATGAAAAGCGGCAAAACGTGGACAATGATGCCCTTGGCCAAAAAGGGCGTATGCGTTTTTTCCTGAATATATTCAGGAAAAAACGCATACGCCCTTTTTGGCCAACCAAGCAACCTGGAAAGGCCAATCAGCGCTCCAAAGAAGTCTCGCTTCCCAGCGGGCAAAAGGGCCATGCGGAAAAAAGTGTCCAAACCAGAAATGCAGGACCGGCCATGGAGAAATGGGAGCCTTGCTACGCTGATGGGCGGGATGTAAATTGCCAACAGCCACTCTGGAGAAGTGTACGGTGTGTCCTGAAACATCTAAAAAACACAGCTTAGAGAGCATAGGGCACTTCCACTCATGGGCGTATAAATTGGGAAAACTAAAAATCAGCAAGACACAGGCACCCCAAAGTTTAGGGCTGCTCTGTTGACAAGAACCCCCACTTCATTACACCTTAAATATCCTAGGAAAGAGAAAAGTGGATAAAGAACTTGTGGTCTTCATGTACAATGGAATATCACTCAGCCATGAAATCCACGTCATAAGGCTAGTAGCAGCACGATGAGTGGATTTAGGTACGACGATTCTAAATGAAATAAGTCACACAGAAAAAGACACTTATCATAAGATATCACTTATAGAGGGAATGTAAAAACCGCTACACTTGAACTGAATTACAAAACAGAACAGAGTCACACGTTTAGAAAACACACTATGGCTGCTGAACGGGAAAGGTGAGGTGGGGTGATGCATAAATCAAGGGTTTCAAATTATCTCAGATACCGTTCCATAAACCCAATATGTAGTAGACAAGACCTACTCCTTGCTCAGTGAACTGGCCTCAACACCCACTATTCACCGCACAAGAATATATCTGACTAGTAAGAATCTTCAAACCTATGTATTGATATCTCTCTGTAAGTGAGTCAATTGGGTGTAAAGCGGCCTAAACACAGCCGTGAAAAGCAGCTAAGCCCCATTATAAAAATAAATTACTTTTCAAAACCCGTGAAACAAAGACAGTGAAAGAGAGAGAAATTCTTACAAAATTCGTTCAGGGGCTGTGATGCAACCTGGATTGACCATATCTAGACCCACAGCTGATTGAGACATAAGGGTGGACACTCTTGGGGCTGAGAGTTTTGGTGAGGTTGCGTGAGCCAACGCAGACCCTTTAAAGTAATACTGCATGGTACCCATCCCATGGGTCCCAAATCTCCAGGTTCAAGGGCATCTTCCTACGTCGAAAACATGCATGAGAAACCCAGAAGATGGTACACCGTGTGATCGGGAAAGGTTTCTAAAACGCCCCTCATTTCTCATCTCCTTGTGCTCGGGTTCGCCATTCCAGCCGCTTTACTAGCCATCTCCCTCCTTGGAGAATCAGCACCTTTAATCTCCTGTTCCGTACAGGTTGCAATTTGTCCTGAGGATGAACGGCATGAGGGGAACCAATGAGAGACTAGCTCTAGGGGTTGGGACAGGCACAGGTCACTCTATTTTCCCATCAGGAAGAAGAATTAACCACAAGCTCAGCCTGCCCCCCAGAACCAGAAGAGGGCCTGAAGCAATCCTGCAATTTTGCGGCCAGCTCCCAAAAAAGTGACTGGAAAAATGGAGCTCAGGGGCACTGCAATAAACAAACCTGCAGAGTTATAAACGATAACTCTCGTCAACAAATATATTGAGGGAAGGCAACGAAGAGGCTTTGAAAGCAAGGCAGAATTGCAGGAAACAGATTTCAGGAGGTAGATTCGAATCGCCTTGAAAGCACATGAAAAGCGGCAAAACGTGGACAATGATGCCCTTGGCCAAAAAGGGCGTATGCGTTTTTTCCTGAATATATTCAGGAAAAAACGCATACGCCCTTTTTGGCCAACCAAGCAACCGGGAAAGGCAAATCAGCGCTCCAAAGAAGTCTCGCTTCCCAGCGGGCAAAAGGGCCATGCGGAAAAAAGTGTCCAAACCAGAAATGCAGGACCGTCCATGGAGAAATGGGAGCCTTGCTACGCTGTTGGGCAGGATGTAAATTGCCAACAGCCACTCTGGAGAAGTGTACGGTGTGTCCTGAAACATCTAAAAAACACAGCTTGGAGAGCATAGGGCACTTCCACTCATGGGCGTATAAATTGGGAAAACTAAAAATCACCAAGACACAGGCACCCCAAAGTTTAGGGCTGCTCTGTTGACAAGAACCCCCACTTCATTACACCTTAAATATCCTAGGAAAGAGAAAAGTGGATAAAGAACTTGTGGTCCTCATGTACAATGGAATATCACTCAGCCATGAAATCCACGTCATAAGGCTAGTAGCAGCACGATGAGTGGATTTAGGTACGACGATTCTAAATGAAATAAGTCACACAGAAAAAGACACTTATCATAAGTTATCACTTATAGAGGGAATGTAAAAACCGCTACACTTGAACTGAATTACAAAACAGAACAGAGTCACACGTTTAGAAAACACACTATGGTTGCTGAACGGGAAAGGTGAGGTGGGGTGATGCATAAATCAAGGGTTTCAAATTAGCTCAGATACCGTTCCATAAACCCAATATCTAGTAGACAAGACCTACTCTTTGCTCAGTGAACTGGCCTCAACACCCCCTATTCACCGCACAAGAATATATCTGACTAGTAAGAATCTTCAAACCTATGTATTGATATCTCTCTGTCAGTGAGTCAATTGGGTGTAAGCGTCCTAAACACAGCCGTGAAAAGCAGCTAAACCCCATTATAAAAATAAATTACTTTTCAAAACCCGTGAAACAAAGACAGTGAAAGAGAGAGAAATTCTTACAAAATTCGTTCAGGGGCTGTGATGCAACCTGGATTGACCATATCTAGACCCACAGCTGATTGAGACATAAGGGTGGACACTCTTGGGGCTGAGAGTTTTGGTGAGGTTGCGTGAGCCAACGCAGACCCTTTAAAGTAATACTGCATGGTACCCATCCAATGGGTCCCAAATCTCCAGGTTCAAGGGCATCTTCCTACGTCGAAAACATGCATGAGAAACCCAGAAGATGGTACACCGTGTGATCGGGAAAGGTTTCTAAAACGCCCCTCATTTCTCATCTCCTTGTGCTCGGGTTCGCCATTCCAGCCGCTTTACTAGCCATCTCCCTCCTTGGAGAATCAGCACCTTTAATCTCCTGTTCCGTACAGGTTGCAATTTGTCCTGAGGATGAACGGGAAGAGGGGAACCAATGAGAGACTAGCTCTAGGGGTTGGGACAGGCACAGGTCACTCTATTTTCCCATCAGGAAGAAGAATTAACCACAAGCTCAGCCTGCCCCCCAGAACCAGAAGAGGGCCTGAAGCAATCCTGCAATTTTGCGGCCAGCTCCCAAAAAAGTGACTGGAAAAATGGAGCTCAGGGGCACTGTAATAAACAAACCTGCAGAGTTATAAACGATAACTCTCGTCCACAAATATATTGAGGGAAGGCAACGAAGAGGCTTTGAAAGCAAGGCAGAATTGCAGGAAACAGATTTCAGGAGGTAGATTCGAATCGCCTTGAAAGCACATGAAAAGCGGCAAAACGTGGACAATGATGCCCTTGGCCAAAAAGGGCGTATGCGTTTTTTCCTGAATATATTCAGGAAAAAACGCATACGCCCTTTTTGGCCAACCAAGCAACCTGGAAAGGCCAATCAGCGCTCCAAAGAAGTCTCGCTTCCCAGCGGGCAAAAGGGCCATGCGGAAAAAAGTGTCCAAACCAGAAATGCAGGACCGGCCATGGAGAAATGGGAGCCTTGCTACGCTGATGGGCGGGATGTAAATTGCCAACAGCCACTCTGGAGAAGTGTACGGTGTGTCCTGAAACATCTAAAAAACACAGCTTAGAGAGCATAGGGCACTTCCACTCATGGGCGTATAAATTGGGAAAACTAAAAATCAGCAAGACACAGGCACCCCAAAGTTTAGGGCTGCTCTGTTGACAAGAACCCCCACTTCATTACACCTTAAATATCCTAGGAAAGAGAAAAGTGGATAAAGAACTTGTGGTCTTCATGTACAATGGAATATCACTCAGCCATGAAATCCACGTCATAAGGCTAGTAGCAGCACGATGAGTGGATTTAGGTACGACGATTATAAATGAAATAAGTCACACAGAAAAAGACACTTATCATAAGATATCACTTATAGAGGGAATGTAAAAACCGCTACACTTGAACTGAATTACAAAACAGAACAGAGTCACACGTTTAGAAAACACACTATGGCTGCTGAACGGGAAAGGTGAGGTGGGGTGATGCATAAATCAAGGGTTTCAAATTATCTCAGATACCGTTCCATAAACCCAATATGTAGTAGACAAGACCTACTCCTTGCTCAGTGAACTGGCCTCAACACCCACTATTCACCGCACAAGAATATATCTGACTAGTAAGAATCTTCAAACCTATGTATTGATATCTCTCTGTAAGTGAGTCAATTGGGTGTAAAGCGGCCTAAACACAGCCGTGAAAAGCAGCTAAACCCCATTATAAAAATAAATTACTTTTCAAAACCCGTGAAACAAAGACAGTGAAAGAGAGAGAAATTCTTACAAAATTCGTTCAGGGGCTGTGATGCAACCTGGATTGACCATATCTAGACCCACAGCTGATTGAGACATAAGGGTGGACACTCTTGGGGCTGAGAGTTTTGGTGAGGTTGCGTGAGCCAACGCAGACCCTTTAAAGTAATACTGCATGGTACCCATCCCATGGGTCCCAAATCTCCAGGTTCAAGGGCATCTTCCTACGTCGAAAACATGCATGAGAAACCCAGAAGATGGTACACCGTGTGATCGGGAAAGGTTTCTAAAACGCCCCTCATTTCTCATCTCCTTGTGCTCGGGTTCGCCATTCCAGCCGCTTTACTAGCCATCTCCCTCCTTGGAGAATCAGCACCTTTAATCTCCTGTTCCGTACAGGTTGCAATTTGTCCTGAGGATGAACGGGAAGAGGGGAACCAATGAGAGACTAGCTCTAGGGGTTGGGACAGGCACAGGTCACTCTATTTTCCCATCAGGAAGAAGAATTAACCACAAGCTCAGCCTGCCCCCCAGAACCAGAAGAGGGCCTGAAGCAATCCTGCAATTTTGCGGCCAGCTCCCAAAAAAGTGACTGGAAAAATGGAGCTCAGGGGCACTGTAATAAACAAACCTGCAGAGTTATAAACGATAACTCTCGTCCACAAATATATTGAGGGAAGGCAACGAAGAGGCTTTGAAAGCAAGGCAGAATTGCAGGAAACAAATTTCAGGAGGTAGATTCGAATCGCCTTGAAAGCACATGAAAAGCGGCAAAACGTGGACAATGATGCCCTTGGCCAAAAAGGGCGTATGCGTTTTTTCCTGAATATATTCAGGAAAAAACGCATACGCCCTTTTTGGCCAACCAAGCAACCTGGAAAGGCCAATCAGCGCTCCAAAGAAGTCTCGCTTCCCAGCGGGCAAAAGGGCCATGCGGAAAAAAGTGTCCAAACCAGAAATGCAGGACCGGCCATGGAGAAATGGGAGCCTTGCTACGCTGATGGGCGGGATGTAAATTGCCAACAGCCACTCTGGAGAAGTGTACGGTGTGTCCTGAAACATCTAAAAAACACAGCTTAGAGAGCATAGGGCACTTCCACTCATGGGCGTATAAATTGGGAAAACTAAAAATCAGCAAGACACAGGCACCCCAAAGTTTAGGGCTGCTCTGTTGACAAGAACCCCACTTCATTACACCTTAAATATCCTAGGAAAGAGAAAAGTGGATAAAGAACTTGTGGTCTTCATGTACAATGGAATATCACTCAGCCATGAAATCCACGTCATAAGGCTAGTAGCAGCACGATGAGTGGATTTAGGTACGACGATTATAAATGAAATAAGTCACACAGAAAAAGACACTTATCATAAGATATCACTTATAGAGGGAATGTAAAAACCGCTACACTTGAACTGAATTACAAAACAGAACAGAGTCACACGTTTAGAAAACACACTATGGCTGCTGAACGGGAAAGGTGAGGTGGGGTGATGCATAAATCAAGGGTTTCAAATTATCTCAGATACCGTTCCATAAACCCAATATGTAGTAGACAAGACCTACTCCTTGCTCAGTGAACTGGCCTCAACACCCACTATTCACCGCACAAGAATATATCTGACTAGTAAGAATCTTCAAACCTATGTATTGATATCTCTCTGTAAGTGAGTCAATTGGGTGTAAAGCGGCCTAAACACAGCCGTGAAAAGCAGCTAAACCCCATTATAAAAATAAATTACTTTTCAAAACCCGTGAAACAAAGACAGTGAAAGAGAGAGAAATTCTTACAAAATTCGTTCAGGGGCTGTGATGCAACCTGGATTGACCATATCTAGACCCACAGCTGATTGAGACATAAGGGTGGACACTCTTGGGGCTGAGAGTTTTGGTGAGGTTGCGTGAGCCAACGCAGACCCTTTAAAGTAATACTGCATGGTACCCATCCCATGGGTCCCAAATCTCCAGGTTCAAGGGCATCTTCCTACGTCGAAAACATGCATGAGAAACCCAGAAGATGGTACACCGTGTGATCGGGAAAGGTTTCTAAAACGCCCCTCATTTCTCATCTCCTTGTGCTCGGGTTCGCCATTCCAGCCGCTTTACTAGCCATCTCCCTCCTTGGAGAATCAGCACCTTTAATCTCCTGTTCCGTACAGGTTGCAATTTGTCCTGAGGATGAACGGGAAGAGGGGAACCAATGAGAGACTAGCTCTAGGGGTTGGGACAGGCACAGGTCACTCTATTTTCCCATCAGGAAGAAGAATTAACCACAAGCTCAGCCTGCCCCCCAGAACCAGAAGAGGGCCTGAAGCAATCCTGCAATTTTGCGGCCAGCTCCCAAAAAAGTGACTGGAAAAATGGAGCTCAGGGGCACTGTAATAAACAAACCTGCAGAGTTATAAACGATAACTCTCGTCCACAAATATATTGAGGGAAGGCAACGAAGAGGCTTTGAAAGCAAGGCAGAATTGCAGGAAACAAATTTCAGGAGGTAGATTCGAATCGCCTTGAAAGCACATGAAAAGCGGCAAAACGTGGACAATGATGCCCTTGGCCAAAAAGGGCGTATGCGTTTTTTCCTGAATATATTCAGGAAAAAACGCATACGCCCTTTTTGGCCAACCAAGCAACCTGGAAAGGCCAATCAGCGCTCCAAAGAAGTCTCGCTTCCCAGCGGGCAAAAGGGCCATGCGGAAAAAAGTGTCCAAACCAGAAATGCAGGACCGGCCATGGAGAAATGGGAGCCTTGCTACGCTGATGGGCGGGATGTAAATTGCCAACAGCCACTCTGGAGAAGTGTACGGTGTGTCCTGAAACATCTAAAAAACACAGCTTAGAGAGCATAGGGCACTTCCACTCATGGGCGTATAAATTGGGAAAACTAAAAATCAGCAAGACACAGGCACCCCAAAGTTTAGGGCTGCTCTGTTGACAAGAACCCCCACTTCATTACACCTTAAATATCCTAGGAAAGAGAAAAGTGGATAAAGAACTTGTGGTCTTCATGTACAATGGAATATCACTCAGCCATGAAATCCACGTCATAAGGCTAGTAGCAGCACGATGAGTGGATTTAGGTACGACGATTATAAATGAAATAAGTCACACAGAAAAAGACACTTATCATAAGATATCACTTATAGAGGGAATGTAAAAACCGCTACACTTGAACTGAATTACAAAACAGAACAGAGTCACACGTTTAGAAAACACACTATGGCTGCTGAACGGGAAAGGTGAGGTGGGGTGATGCATAAATCAAGGGTTTCAAATTATCTCAGATACCGTTCCATAAACCCAATATGTAGTAGACAAGACCTACTCCTTGCTCAGTGAACTGGCCTCAACACCCACTATTCACCGCACAAGAATATATCTGACTAGTAAGAATCTTCAAACCTATGTATTGATATCTCTCTGTAAGTGAGTCAATTGGGTGTAAAGCGGCCTAAACACAGCCGTGAAAAGCAGCTAAACCCCATTATAAAAATAAATTACTTTTCAAAACCCGTGAAACAAAGACAGTGAAAGAGAGAGAAATTCTTACAAAATTCGTTCAGGGGCTGTGATGCAACCTGGATTGACCATATCTAGACCCACAGCTGATTGAGACATAAGGGTGGACACTCTTGGGGCTGAGAGTTTTGGTGAGGTTGCGTGAGCCAACGCAGACCCTTTAAAGTAATACTGCATGGTACCCATCCCATGGGTCCCAAATCTCCAGGTTCAAGGGCATCTTCCTACGTCGAAAACATGCATGAGAAACCCAGAAGATGGTACACCGTGTGATCGGGAAAGGTTTCTAAAACGCCCCTCATTTCTCATCTCCTTGTGCTCGGGTTCGCCATTCCAGCCGCTTTACTAGCCATCTCCCTCCTTGGAGAATCAGCACCTTTAATCTCCTGTTCCGTACAGGTTGCAATTTGTCCTGAGGATGAACGGCAAGAGGGGAACCAATGAGAGACTAGCTCTAGGGGTTGGGACAGGCACAGGTCACTCTATTTTCCCATCAGGAAGAAGAATTAACCACAAGCTCAGCCTGCCCCCCAGAACCAGAAGAGGGCCTGAAGCAATCCTGCAATTTTGCGGCCAGCTCCCAAAAAAGTGACTGGAAAAATGGAGCTCAGGGGCACTGTAATAAACAAACCTGCAGAGTTATAAACGATAACTCTCGTCCACAAATATATTGAGGGAAGGCAACGAAGAGGCTTTGAAAGCAAGGCAGAATTGCAGGAAACAGATTTCAGGAGGTAGATTCGAATCGCCTTGAAAGCACATGAAAAGCGGCAAAACGTGGACAATGATGCCCTTGGCCAAAAAGGGCGTATGCGTTTTTTCCTGAATATATTCAGGAAAAAACGCATACGCCCTTTTTGGCCAACCAAGCAACCTGGAAAGGCCAATCAGCGCTCCAAAGAAGTCTCGCTTCCCAGCGGGCAAAAGGGCCATGCGGAAAAAAGTGTCCAAACCAGAAATGCAGGACCGGCCATGGAGAAATGGGAGCCTTGCTACGCTGATGGGCGGGATGTAAATTGCCAACAGCCACTCTGGAGAAGTGTACGGTGTGTCCTGAAACATCTAAAAAACACAGCTTAGAGAGCATAGGGCACTTCCACTCATGGGCGTATAAATTGGGAAAACTAAAAATCAGCAAGACACAGGCACCCCAAAGTTTAGGGCTGCTCTGTTGACAAGAACCCCCACTTCATTACACCTTAAATATCCTAGGAAAGAGAAAAGTGGATAAAGAACTTGTGGTCTTCATGTACAATGGAATATCACTCAGCCATGAAATCCACGTCATAAGGCTAGTAGCAGCACGATGAGTGGATTTAGGTACGACGATTATAAATGAAATAAGTCACACAGAAAAAGACACTTATCATAAGATATCACTTATAGAGGGAATGTAAAAACCGCTACACTTGAACTGAATTACAAAACAGAACAGAGTCACACGTTTAGAAAACACACTATGGCTGCTGAACGGGAAAGGTGAGGTGGGGTGATGCATAAATCAAGGGTTTCAAATTATCTCAGATACCGTTCCATAAACCCAATATGTAGTAGACAAGACCTACTCCTTGCTCAGTGAACTGGCCTCAACACCCACTATTCACCGCACAAGAATATATCTGACTAGTAAGAATCTTCAAACCTATGTATTGATATCTCTCTGTAAGTGAGTCAATTGGGTGTAAAGCGGCCTAAACACAGCCGTGAAAAGCAGCTAAACCCCATTATAAAAATAAATTACTTTTCAAAACCCGTGAAACAAAGACAGTGAAAGAGAGAGAAATTCTTACAAAATTCGTTCAGGGGCTGTGATGCAACCTGGATTGACCATATCTAGACCCACAGCTGATTGAGACATAAGGGTGGACACTCTTGGGGCTGAGAGTTTTGGTGAGGTTGCGTGAGCCAACGCAGACCCTTTAAAGTAATACTGCATGGTACCCATCCCATGGGTCCCAAATCTCCAGGTTCAAGGGCATCTTCCTACGTCGAAAACATGCATGAGAAACCCAGAAGATGGTACACCGTGTGATCGGGAAAGGTTTCTAAAACGCCCCTCATTTCTCATCTCCTTGTGCTCGGGTTCGCCATTCCAGCCGCTTTACTAGCCATCTCCCTCCTTGGAGAATCAGCACCTTTAATCTCCTGTTCCGTACAGGTTGCAATTTGTCCTGAGGATGAACGGGAAGAGGGGAACCAATGAGAGACTAGCTCTAGGGGTTGGGACAGGCACAGGTCACTCTATTTTCCCATCAGGAAGAAGAATTAACCACAAGCTCAGCCTGCCCCCCAGAACCAGAAGAGGGCCTGAAGCAATCCTGCAATTTTGCGGCCAGCTCCCAAAAAAGTGACTGGAAAAATGGAGCTCAGGGGCACTGTAATAAACAAACCTGCAGAGTTATAAACGATAACTCTCGTCCACAAATATATTGAGGGAAGGCAACGAAGAGGCTTTGAAAGCAAGGCAGAATTGCAGGAAACAGATTTCAGGAGGTAGATTCGAATCGCCTTGAAAGCACATGAAAAGCGGCAAAACGTGGACAATGATGCCCTTGGCCAAAAAGGGCGTATGCGTTTTTTCCTGAATATATTCAGGAAAAAACGCATACGCCCTTTTTGGCCAACCAAGCAACCTGGAAAGGCCAATCAGCGCTCCAAAGAAGTCTCGCTTCCCAGCGGGCAAAAGGGCCATGCGGAAAAAAGTGTCCAAACCAGAAATGCAGGACCGGCCATGGAGAAATGGGAGCCTTGCTACGCTGATGGGCGGGATGTAAATTGCCAACAGCCACTCTGGAGAAGTGTACGGTGTGTCCTGAAACATCTAAAAAACACAGCTTAGAGAGCATAGGGCACTTCCACTCATGGGCGTATAAATTGGGAAAACTAAAAATCAGCAAGACACAGGCACCCCAAAGTTTAGGGCTGCTCTGTTGACAAGAACCCCCACTTCATTACACCTTAAATATCCTAGGAAAGAGAAAAGTGGATAAAGAACTTGTGGTCTTCATGTACAATGGAATATCACTCAGCCATGAAATCCACGTCATAAGGCTAGTAGCAGCACGATGAGTGGATTTAGGTACGACGATTATAAATGAAATAAGTCACACAGAAAAAGACACTTATCATAAGATATCACTTATAGAGGGAATGTAAAAACCGCTACACTTGAACTGAATTACAAAACAGAACAGAGTCACACGTTTAGAAAACACACTATGGCTGCTGAACGGGAAAGGTGAGGTGGGGTGATGCATAAATCAAGGGTTTCAAATTATCTCAGATACCGTTCCATAAACCCAATATGTAGTAGACAAGACCTACTCCTTGCTCAGTGAACTGGCCTCAACACCCACTATTCACCGCACAAGAATATATCTGACTAGTAAGAATCTTCAAACCTATGTATTGATATCTCTCTGTAAGTGAGTCAATTGGGTGTAAAGCGGCCTAAACACAGCCGTGAAAAGCAGCTAAACCCCATTATAAAAATAAATTACTTTTCAAAACCCGTGAAACAAAGACAGTGAAAGAGAGAGAAATTCTTACAAAATTCGTTCAGGGGCTGTGATGCAACCTGGATTGACCATATCTAGACCCACAGCTGATTGAGACATAAGGGTGGACACTCTTGGGGCTGAGAGTTTTGGTGAGGTTGCGTGAGCCAACGCAGACCCTTTAAAGTAATACTGCATGGTACCCATCCCATGGGTCCCAAATCTCCAGGTTCAAGGGCATCTTCCTACGTCGAAAACATGCATGAGAAACCCAGAAGATGGTACACCGTGTGATCGGGAAAGGTTTCTAAAACGCCCCTCATTTCTCATCTCCTTGTGCTCGGGTTCGCCATTCCAGCCGCTTTACTAGCCATCTCCCTCCTTGGAGAATCAGCACCTTTAATCTCCTGTTCCGTACAGGTTGCAATTTGTCCTGAGGATGAACGGCAAGAGGGGAACCAATGAGAGACTAGCTCTAGGGGTTGGGACAGGCACAGGTCACTCTATTTTCCCATCAGGAAGAAGAATTAACCACAAGCTCAGCCTGCCCCCCAGAACCAGAAGAGGGCCTGAAGCAATCCTGCAATTTTGCGGCCAGCTCCCAAAAAAGTGACTGGAAAAATGGAGCTCAGGGGCACTGTAATAAACAAACCTGCAGAGTTATAAACGATAACTCTCGTCCACAAATATATTGAGGGAAGGCAACGAAGAGGCTTTGAAAGCAAGGCAGAATTGCAGGAAACAGATTTCAGGAGGTAGATTCGAATCGCCTTGAAAGCACATGAAAAGCGGCAAAACGTGGACAATGATGCCCTTGGCCAAAAAGGGCGTATGCGTTTTTTCCTGAATATATTCAGGAAAAAACGCATACGCCCTTTTTGGCCAACCAAGCAACCTGGAAAGGCCAATCAGCGCTCCAAAGAAGTCTCGCTTCCCAGCGGGCAAAAGGGCCATGCGGAAAAAAGTGTCCAAACCAGAAATGCAGGACCGGCCATGGAGAAATGGGAGCCTTGCTACGCTGATGGGCGGGATGTAAATTGCCAACAGCCACTCTGGAGAAGTGTACGGTGTGTCCTGAAACATCTAAAAAACACAGCTTAGAGAGCATAGGGCACTTCCACTCATGGGCGTATAAATTGGGAAAACTAAAAATCAGCAAGACACAGGCACCCCAAAGTTTAGGGCTGCTCTGTTGACAAGAACCCCCACTTCATTACACCTTAAATATCCTAGGAAAGAGAAAAGTGGATAAAGAACTTGTGGTCTTCATGTACAATGGAATATCACTCAGCCATGAAATCCACGTCATAAGGCTAGTAGCAGCACGATGAGTGGATTTAGGTACGACGATTATAAATGAAATAAGTCACACAGAAAAAGACACTTATCATAAGATATCACTTATAGAGGGAATGTAAAAACCGCTACACTTGAACTGAATTACAAAACAGAACAGAGTCACACGTTTAGAAAACACACTATGGCTGCTGAACGGGAAAGGTGAGGTGGGGTGATGCATAAATCAAGGGTTTCAAATTATCTCAGATACCGTTCCATAAACCCAATATGTAGTAGACAAGACCTACTCCTTGCTCAGTGAACTGGCCTCAACACCCACTATTCACCGCACAAGAATATATCTGACTAGTAAGAATCTTCAAACCTATGTATTGATATCTCTCTGTAAGTGAGTCAATTGGGTGTAAAGCGGCCTAAACACAGCCGTGAAAAGCAGCTAAACCCCATTATAAAAATAAATTACTTTTCAAAACCCGTGAAACAAAGACAGTGAAAGAGAGAGAAATTCTTACAAAATTCGTTCAGGGGCTGTGATGCAACCTGGATTGACCATATCTAGACCCACAGCTGATTGAGACATAAGGGTGGACACTCTTGGGGCTGAGAGTTTTGGTGAGGTTGCGTGAGCCAACGCAGACCCTTTAAAGTAATACTGCATGGTACCCATCCCATGGGTCCCAAATCTCCAGGTTCAAGGGCATCTTCCTACGTCGAAAACATGCATGAGAAACCCAGAAGATGGTACACCGTGTGATCGGGAAAGGTTTCTAAAACGCCCCTCATTTCTCATCTCCTTGTGCTCGGGTTCGCCATTCCAGCCGCTTTACTAGCCATCTCCCTCCTTGGAGAATCAGCACCTTTAATCTCCTGTTCCGTACAGGTTGCAATTTGTCCTGAGGATGAACGGCAAGAGGGGAACCAATGAGAGACTAGCTCTAGGGGTTGGGACAGGCACAGGTCACTCTATTTTCCCATCAGGAAGAAGAATTAACCACAAGCTCAGCCTGCCCCCCAGAACGAGAAGAGGGCCTGAAGCAATCCTGCAATTTTGCGGCCAGCTCCCAAAAAAGTGACTGGAAAAATGGAGCTCAGGGGCACTGCAATAAACAAACCTGCAGAGTTATAAACGATAACTCTCGTCAACAAATATATTGAGGGAAGGCAACGAAGAGGCTTTGAAAGCAAGGCAGAATTGCAGGAAACAGATTTCAGGAGGTAGATTCGAATCGCCTTGAAAGCACATGAAAAGCGGCAAAACGTGGACAATGATGCCCTTGGCCAAAAAGGGCGTATGCGTTTTTTCCTGAATATATTCAGGAAAAAACGCATACGCCCTTTTTGGCCAACCAAGCAACCGGGAAAGGCAAATCAGCGCTCCAAAGAAGTCTCGCTTCCCAGCGGGCAAAAGGGCCATGCGGAAAAAAGTGTCCAAACCAGAAATGCAGGACCGTCCATGGAGAAATGGGAGCCTTGCTACGCTGTTGGGCAGGATGTAAATTGCCAACAGCCACTCTGGAGAAGTGTACGGTGTGTCCTGAAACATCTAAAAAACACAGCTTGGAGAGCATAGGGCACTTCCACTCATGGGCGTATAAATTGGGAAAACTAAAAATCAGCAAGACACAGGCACCCCAAAGTTTAGGGCTGCTCTGTTGACAAGAACCCCCACTTCATTACACCTTAAATATCCTAGGAAAGAGAAAAGTGGATAAAGAACTTGTGGTCCTCATGTACAATGGAATATCACTCAGCCATGAAATCCACGTCATAAGGCTAGTAGCAGCACGATGAGTGGATTTAGGTACGACGATTCTAAATGAAATAAGTCACACAGAAAAAGACACTTATCATAAGTTATCACTTATAGAGGGAATGTAAAAACCGCTACACTTGAACTGAATTACAAAACAGAACAGAGTCACACGTTTAGAAAACACACTATGGTTGCTGAACGGGAAAGGTGAGGTGGGGTGATGCATAAATCAAGGGTTTCAAATTATCTCAGATACCGTTCCATAAACCCAATATCTAGTAGACAAGACCTACTCCTTGCTCAGTGAACTGGCCTCAACACCCCCTATTCACCGCACAAGAATATATCTGACTAGTAAGAATCTTCAAACCTATGTATTGATATCTCTCTGTCAGTGAGTCAATTGGGTGTAAGCGTCCTAAACACAGCCGTGAAAAGCAGCTAAACCCCATTATAAAAATAAATTACTTTTCAAAACCCGTGAAACAAAGACAGTGAAAGAGAGAGAAATTCTTACAAAATTCGTTCAGGGGCTGTGATGCAACCTGGATTGACCATATCTAGACTCACAGCTGATTGAGACATAAGGGTGGACACTCTTGGGGCTGAGAGTTTTGGTGAGGTTGCGTGAGCCAACGCAGACCCTTTAAAGTAATACTGCATGGTACCCATCCCATGGGTCCCAAATCTCCAGGTTCAAGGGCATCTTCCTACGTCGAAAACATGCATGAGAAACCCAGAAGATGGTACACCGTGTGATCGGGAAAGGTTTCTAAAACGCCCCTCATTTCTCATCTCCTTGTGCTCGGGTTCGCCATTCCAGCCGCTTTACTAGCCATCTCCCTCCTTGGAGAATCAGCACCTTTAATCTCCTGTTCCGTACAGGTTGCAATTTGTCCTGAGGATGAACGGGAAGAGGGGAACCAATGAGAGACTAGCTCTAGGGGTTGGGACAGGCGCAGGTCACACTATTTTCCCATCAGGAAGAAGAATTAACCACAAGCTCAGCCTGCCCCCCAGAACCAGAAGAGGGCCTGAAGCAATCCTGCACTTTTGCGGCTAGCTCCCAAAAAAGCGACTGGATAAATGGAGCTCAGGAGCACTGCAATTCACAAACCTGCAGAGTTATAAATGATAACTCTCGTGCACAAATATATTGAGAGAAGGCAACGAAGAGGCTTTGAAAGCAAGGCAGAATTGCAGGAAACAGATTTCAGGAGGTAGATTCGAATCGCCTTGAAAGCACATGAAAAGCGGCAAAACGTGGACAATGATGCCCTTGGCCAAAAAGGGCGTATGCGTTTTTTCCTGAATATATTCAGGAAAAAACGCATACGCCCTTTTTGGCCAACCAAGCAACCTGGAAAGGCAAATCTGCGCTCCAAAGAAGTCTCGCTTCCCAGCGGGCAAAAGGGCCATGCGGAAAAAAGTGTCCAAACCAGAAATGCAGGACCGGCCATGGAGAAATGGGAGCCTTGCTACGCTGATGGGCGGGATGTAAATTGCCAACAGCCACTCTGGAGAAGTGTACGGTGTGTCCTGAAACATCTAAAAAACACAGCTTGGAGAGCATAGGGCACTTCCACTCATGGGCGTATAAATTGGGAAAACTAAAAATCAGCAAGACACAGGCACCCCAAAGTTTAGGGCTGCTCTGTTGACAAGAACCCCCACTTCATTACACCTTAAATATCCTAGGAAAGAGAAAAGTGGATAAAGAACTTGTGGTCCTCATGTACAATGGAATATCACTCAGCCATGAAATCCACGTCATAAGGCTAGTAGCAGCACGATGAGTGGATTTAGGTACGACGATTCTAAATGAAATAAGTCACACAGAAAAAGACATTAATCATAAGATATCACTTACAGAGGGAATGTAAAAACCGCTACACTTGAACTGAATTACAAAACAGAACAGAGTCACACGTTTAGAAAACACACTATGGTTGCTGAACGGGAAAGGTGAGGTGGGGTGATGCATAAATCAAGGGTTTCAATATTAGCTCAGATACCGTTCCATAAACCCAATATGTAGTAGACAAGACCTACTCCTTGCTCAGTGAACTGGACTCAACACCCCCTATTCACCGCACAAGAATATATCTGACTAGTAAGAATCTTCAAACCTATCTATTGATATCTCTCTGTAAGTGAGTCAAGGGGGTGTAAAGCGGCATAAACACAGCCGTGAAAAGCAGCTAAACCCCATTATAAAAATAAATTACTTTTCAAAACCCGTGAAACAAAGACAGTGAAAGAGAGAGAAATTCTTACAAAATTCGTTCAGGGGCTGTGATGCAACCTGGATTGACCATATCTAGACTCACAGCTGATTGAGACATAAGGGTGGACAATCTTGGGGCTGAGAGGTTTGGTGAGGTTGCGTGAGCCAACGCAGACCCTTTCAAGTAATACTGCATGGTACCCATCCCATGGGTCCCAAATCTCCAGGTTCAAGGGCATCTTCCTACGTCGAAAACATGCATGAGAAACCCAGAAGATGGTACACCGTGTGATCGGGAAAGGTTTCTAAAACGCACCTCATTTCTCATCTCCTTGTGCTCGGGTTCGCCATTCCAGCCGCTTTACTAGCCATCTCCCTCCTTGGAGAATCAGCACCTTTAATCTCCTGTTCTGTAGAGGTTGCAATTTGTCCTGAGGATGAACGGCAAGAGGGGAACCAATGAGAGACTAGCTCTAGGGGTTGGGACACGCACAGGTCACTCTATTTTCCCATCAGGAAGAAGAATTAACCACAAGCTCAGCCTGCCCCCCAGAACCAGAAGAGGGCCTGAAGCAATCCTGCACTTTTGCGGCCAGCTCCCAAAAAAGTGACTGGAAAAATGGAGCTCAGGGGCACTGCAATAAACAAACCTGCAGAGTTATAAACGATAACTCTCGTCCACAAATATATTGAGGGAAGGCAACGAAGAGGCATTGAAAGCAAGGCAGAATTGCAGGAAACAGATTTCAGGAGGTAGATTCGAATCGCCTTGAAAGCACATGAAAAGCGGCAAAACGTGGACAATGATGCCCTTGGCCAAAAAGGGCGTATGCGTTTTTTCCTGAATATATTCAGGAAAAAACGCATACGCCCTTTTTGGCCAACCAAGCAACCAGGAAAGGCAAATCAGCGCTCCAAAGAAGTCTCGCTTCCCAGCGGGCAAAAGGGCCATGCGGAAAAAAGTGTCCAAACCAGAAATGCAGGACCGGCAATGCAGAAACGGGAGCCTTGCTATGCTGATGGGCAGGATGTAAATTGCCAACAGCCACTCTGGAGAAGTGTACGGTGTGTCCTGAAACATCTAAAAAACACAGCTTGGAGAGCATAGGGCACTTCCACTCATGGGCGTATAAATTGGGAAAACTAAAAATCAGCAAGACACAGGCACCCCAAAGTTTAGGGCTGCTCTGTTGACAAGAACCCCCACTTCATTACACCTTAAATATCCTAGGAAAGAGAAAAGTGGATAAAGAACTTGTGGTCCTCATGTACAATGGAATATCACTCAGCCATGAAATCCACGTCATAAGGCTAGTAGCAGCACGATGAGTGGATTTAGGTACGACGATTCTAAATGAAATAAGTCACACAGAAAAAGACACTTATCATAAGATATCACTTATAGAGGGAATGTAAAAACCGCTACACTTGAACTGAATTACAAAACAGAACAGAGTCACACGTTTAGAAAACACACTATGGTTGCTGAACGGGCAAGGTGAGGTGGGGTGATGCATAAATCAAGGGTTTCAAATTAGCTCAGATACCGTTCCATAAACCCAATATCTAGTAGACAAGACCTACTCCTTGCTCAGTGAACTGGCCTCAACACCCCCTATTCACCGCACAAGAATATATCTGACTAGTAAGAATCTTCAAACCTATGTATTGATATCTCTCTGTAAGTGAGTCAATTGGGTGTAAAGCGGCCTAAACACAGCCGTGAAAAGCAGCTAAACCCCATTATAAAAATAAATTACTTTTCAAAACCCGTGAAACAAAGACAGTGAAAGAGAGAGAAATTCTTACAAAATTCGTTCAGGGGCTGTGATGCAACCTGGATTGACCATATCTAGACCCACAGCTGATTGAGACATAAGGGTGGACACTCTTGGGGCTGAGAGTTTTGGTGAGGTTGCGTGAGCCAACGCAGACCCTTTAAAGTAATACTGCATGGTACCCATCCCATGGGTCCCAAATCTCCAGGTTCAAGGGCATCTTCCTACGTCGAAAACATGCATGAGAAACCCAGAAGATGGTACACCGTTTGATCGGGAAAGGTTTCTAAAACGCCCCTCATTTCTCATCTCCTTGTGCTCGGGTTCGCCATTCCAGCCGCTTTACTAGCCATCTCCCTCCTTGGAGAATCAGCACCTTTAATCTCCTGTTCCGTACAGGTTGAAATTTGTCCTGAGGATGAACGGGAAGAGGGGAACCAATGAGAGACTAGCTCTAGGGGTTGGGACAGGCACAGGTCACACTATTTTCCCATCAGGAAGAAGAATTAACCACAAGCTCAGCCTGCCCCCCAGAACCAGAAGAGGGCCTGAAGCAATCCTGCACTTTTGCAGCCAGCTCCCAAAAAAGCGACTGGAAAAATGGAGCTCAGGGGCACTGCAATTCACAAACCTGAAGAGTTATAAATGATAACTCTCGTCCACAAATATATTGAGAGAAGGCAACGAAGAGGCTTTGAAAGCAAGACAGAATTGCAGGAAACAGATTTCAGGAGGTAGATTCGAATCGCCTTGAAAGCACATGAAAAGCGGCAAAACGTGGACAATGATGCCCTTGGCCAAAAAGGGCGTATGCGTTTTTTCCTGAATATATTCAGGAAAAAACGCATACGCCCTTTTTGGCCAACCAAGCAACCGGGAAAGGCAAATCAGCGCTCCAAAGAAGTCTCGCTTCCCAGCGGGCAAAAGGGCCATGCGGAAAAAAGTGTCCAAACCAGAAATGCAGGACCGGCCATGGAGAAATGGGAGCCTTGCTACGCTGATGGGCGGGATGTAAATTGCCAACAGCCACTCTGGAGAAGTGTACGGTGTGTCCTGAAACATCTAAAAAACACAGCTTGGAGAGCATAGGGCACTTCCACTCATGGGCGTATAAATTGGGAAAACTAAAAATCAGCAAGACACAGGCACCCCAAAGTTTAGGGCTGCTCTGTTGACAAGAACCCCCACTTCATTACACCTTAAATATCCTAGGAAAGAGAAAAGTGGATAAAGAACTTGTGGTCCTCATGTACAATGGAATATCACTCAGCCATGAAATCCACGTCATAAGGCTAGTAGCAGCACGATGAGTGGATTTAGGTACGACGATTCTAAATGAAATAAGTCACACAGAAAAAGACATTAATCATAAGATATCACTTATAGAGGGAATGTAAAAACCGCTACACTTGAACTGAATTACAAAACAGAACAGAGTCACACGTTTAGAAAACACACTATGGTTGCTGAACGGGAAAGGTGAGGTGGGGTGATGCATAAATCAAGGGTTTCAATATTAGCTCAGATACCGTTCCATAAACCCAATATGTAGTAGACAAGACCTACTCCTTGCTCAGTGAACTGGCCTCAACACCCCCTATTCACCGCACAAGAATATATCTGACTAGTAAGAATCTTCAAACCTATGTATTGATATCTCTCTGTAAGTGAGTCAATTGGGTGTAAAGCGGCCTAAACACAGCCGTGAAAAGCAGCTAAACCCCATTATAAAAATAAATTACTTTTCAAAACCCGTGAAACAAAGACAGTGAAAGAGAGAGAAATTCTTACAAAATTCGTTCAGGGGCTGTGATGCAACCTGGATTGACCATATCTAGACCCACAGCTGATTGAGACATAAGGGTGGACAATCTTGGGGCTGAGAGGTTTGGTGAGGTTGCGTGAGCCAACGAAGTCCCTTTAAAGTAATACTGCATGGTACCCATCCCATGGGTCCCAAATCTCCAGGTTCAAGGGAAACTTCCTACCTCGAAAACATGCATGAGAAACCCAGAAGATGGTACACCGTGTGATCGGGAAAGGTTTCTAAAACGCACCTCATTTCTCATCTCCTTGTGCTCGGGTTCGCCATTCCAGCCGCTTTACTAGCCATCTCCCTCCTTGGAGAATCAGCACCTTTAATCTCCTGTTCCGTACAGGTTGCAATTTGTCCTGAGGATGAACGGGAAGAGGGGAACCAATGAGAGACTAGCTCTAGGGGTTGGGACAGGCACAGGTCACTCTATTTTCCCATCAGGAAGAAGAATTAACCACAAGCTCAGCCTGCCCCCCAGAAACAGAAGAGGGCCTGAAGCAATTCTGCACTTTTGCGGCCAGCTCCCAAAAAAGCGACTGGAAAAATGGAGCTCAGGGGCACTGCAATTCACAAACCTGCAGAGTTATAAATGATAACACTCGTCCACAAATATATTGAGGGAAGGCAACGAAGAGGCTTTGAAAGCAAGGCAGAATTGCAGGAAACAGATTTCAGGAGGTAGATTCGAATCGCCTTGATAGCACATGAAAAGCGGCAAAACGTGGACAATGATTCCCTTGGCCAAAAAGGGCGTATGCGTTTTTTCCTGAATATATTCAGGAAAAAACGCATACGCCCTTTTTGGCCAACCAAGCAACCTGGAAAGGCAAATCAGCGCTCCAAAGAACTCTCGCTTCCCAGCGGGCAAAAGGGCCATGCGGAAAAAAGTGTCCAAACCAGAAATGCAGGACCGGCCATGGAGAAATGGGAGCCTTGCTACGCTGATGGGCGGGATGTAAATTGCCAACAGCCACTCTGGAGAAGTGTACGGTGTGTCCTGAAACATCTAAAAAACACAGCTTGGAGAGCATAGGGCACTTCCACTCATGGGCGTATAAATTGGGAAAACTAAAAATCAGCAAGACACAGGCACCCCAAAGTTTAGGGCTGCTCTGTTGACAAGAACCCCCACTTCATTACACCTTAAATATCCTAGGAAAGAGAAAAGTGGATAAAGAACTTGTGGTCCTCATGTACAATGGAATATCACTCAGCCATGAAATCCACGTCATAAGGCTAGTAGCAGCACGATGAGTGGATTTAGACACGACGATTCTAAATGAAATAAGTCACACAGAAAAAGACACTTATCATAAGATATCACTTATAGAGGGAATGTAAAAACCGCTACACTTGAACTGAATTACAAAACAGAACAGAGTCACACGTTTAGAAAACACACTATGGCTGCTGAACGGGAAAGGTGAGGTGGGGTGATGCATAAATCAAGGGTTTCAAATTAGCTCAGATACCGTTCCATAAACCCAATATGTAGTAGACAAGACCTACTCCTTGCTCAGTGAACTGGCCTCAACACCCCCTATTCACCGCACAAGAATATATCTGACTAGTAAGAATCTTCAAACCTATGTATTGATATCTCTCTGTAAGTGAGTCAATTGGGTGTAAAGCGGCCTAAACACAGCCGTGAAAAGCAGCTAAACCCCATTATAAAAATAAATTACTTTTCAAAACCCGTGAAACAAAGACAGTGAAAGAGAGAGAAATTCTTACAAAATTCGTTCAGGGGCTGTGATGCAACCTGGATTGACCATATCTAGACCCACAGCTGATTGAGACATAAGGGTGGACACTCTTGGGGCTGAGAGTTTTGGTGAGGTTGCGTGAGCCAACGCAGTCCCTTGAAAGTAATACTGCATGGTACCCATCCCATGGGTCCCAAATCTCCAGGTTCAAGGGCATCTTCCTACGTCGAAAACATGCATGAGAAACCCAGAAGATGGTACACCGTGTGATCGGGAAAGGTTTCTAAAACGCCCCTCATTTCTCATCTCCTTGTGCTCGGGTTCGCCATTCCAGCCGCTTTACTAGCCATCTCCCTCCTTGGAGAATCAGCACCTTTAATCTCCTGTTCCGTAGAGGTTGCAATTTGTCTTGAGGATGAACGGCAAGAGGGGAACCAATGAGAGACCAGCTCTAGGGGTTGGGACAGGCACAGGTCACTCTATTTTCCCATCAGGAAGAAGAATTAACCACAAGCTCAGCCTGCCCCCCAGAACCAGAAGAGGGCCTGAAGCAATCCTGCACTTTTGCGGCCAGCTCCCAAAAAAGTGACTGGAAAAATGGAGCTCAGGGGCACTGCAATAAACAAACCTGCAGAGTTATAAACGATAACTCTCGTCCACAAATATATTGAGGGAAGGCAACGAAGAGGCATTGAAAGCAAGGCAGAATTGCAGGAAACAGATTTCAGGAGGTAGATTCGAATCGCCTTGAAAGCAAATGAAAAGCGGCAAAACGTGGACAATGATGCCCTTGGCCAAAAAGGGCGTATGCGTTTTTTCCTGAATATATTCAGGAAAAAACGCATACGCCCTTTTTGGCCAACCAAGCAACCGGGAAAGGCAAATCAGCGCTCCAAAGAAGTCTCGCTTCCCAGCGGGCAAAAGGGCCATGCGGAAAAAAGTGTCCAAACCAGAAATGCAGGACCGGCCATGCAGAAATGGGAGCCTTGCTATGCTGATGGGCAGGATGTAAATTGCCAACAGCCACTCTGGAGAAGTGTACGGTGTGTCCTGAAACATCTAAAAAACACAGCTTGGAGAGCATAGGGCACTTCCACTCATGGGCGTATAAATTGGGAAAACTAAAAATCAGCAAGACACAGGCACCCCAAAGTTTAGGGCTGCTCTGTTGACAAGAACCCCCACTTCATTACACCTTAAATATCCTAGGAAAGAGTAAAGTGGATAAAGAACTTGTGGTCCTCATGTACAATGGAATATCACTCAGCCATGAAATCCACGTCATAAGGCTATTAGCAGCACAATGAGTGGATTTAGGTACGACGATTCTAAATGAAATAAGTCACACAGAAAAAGACACTTATCATAAGATATCACTTATAGAGGGAATGTAAAAACCGCTACACTTGAACTGAATTACAAAACAGAACAGAGTCACACGTTTAGAAAACACACTATGGTTGCTGAACGGGAAAGGTGAGGTGGGGTGATGCATAAATCAAGGGTTTCAAATTAGCTCAGATACCGTTCCATAAACCCAATATCTAGTAGACAAGACCTACTCCTTGCTCAGTGAACTGGCCTCAACACCCCCTATTCACCACACAAGAATATATCTGACTAGTAAGAATCTTCAAACCTATGTATTGATATCTCTCTGTAAGTGAGTCAATTGGGTGTAAAGCGGCCTAAACACAGCCGTGAAAAGCATCTAAACCCCATTATAAAAATAAATTACTTTTCAAAACCCGTGAAACAAAGACAGTGAAAGAGAGAGAAATTCTTACAAAATTCGTTCAAGGGCTGTGATGCAACCTGGATTGACCATATCTAGACTCACAGCTGATTGAGACATAAGGGTGGACACTCTTGGGGCTGAGAGTTTTGGTGAGGTTGCGTGAGCCAACGCAGTCCCTTTAAAGTAATACTGCATGGTACCCATCCCATGGGTCCCAAATCTCCAGGTTCAAGGGCATCTTCCTACGTTGAAAACATGCATGAGAAACCCAGAAGATGGTACACCGTGTGATCGGGAAAGGTTTCTAAAACGCCCCTCATTTCTCATCTCCTTGTGCTCGGGTTCGCCATTCCAGCCGCTTTACTAGCCATCTCCCTCCATGGAAAATCAGCACCTTTAATCTCCTGTTCCGTACAGGTTGAAATTTGTCCTGAGGATGAACGGGAAGAGGGGAACCAATGAGAGACTAGCTCTAGGGGTTGGGACAGGCACAGGTCACACTATTTTCCCATCAGGAAGAAGAATTAACCACAAGCTCAGCCTGCCCCCCAGAACCAGAAGAGGGCCTGAAGCAATCCTGCACTTTTGCGGCTAGCTCCCAAAAAAGCGACTGGAAAAATGGAGCTCAGGGGCATTGCAATTCACAAACCTGCAGAGTTATAAATGATAACTCTCGTCCACAAATATATTGAGAGAAGGCAACGAAGAGGCTTTGAAAGCAAGGCAGAATTGCAGGAAACAGATTTCAGGAGGTAGATTCGAATCGCCTTGAAAGCACATGAAAAGTGGCAAAACGTGGACAATGATGCCCTTGGCCAAAAAGGGCGTATGCGTTTTTTCCTGAATATATTCAGGAAAAAACGCATACGCCCTTTTTGGCCAACCAAGCAACCTGGAAAGGCAAATCAGCGCTCCAAAGAAGTCTCGCTTCCCAGCGGGCAAAAGGGCCATGCGGAAAAAAGTGTCCAAACCAGAAATGCAGGACCGACCATGGAGAAATGGGAGCCTTGCTACGCTGATGGGCGGGATGTAAATTGCCAACAGCCACTGTGGAGAAGTGTACGGTGTGTCCTGAAACATCTAAAAAACACAGCTTGGAGAGCATAGGGCACTTCCACTCATGGGCGTATAAATTGGGAAAACTAAAAATCAGCAAGACACAGGCACCCCAAAGTTTAGGGCTGCTCTGTTGACAAGAACCCCCACTTCATTACACCTTAAATATCCTAGGAAAGAGAAAAGTGGATAAAGAACTTGTGGTCCTCATGTACAATGGAATATCACTCAGCCATGAAATCCACGTCATAAGGCTAGTAGCAGCACGATGAGTGGATTTAGACACGACGATTCTAAATGAAATAAGTCACACAGAAAAAGACACTTATCATAAGATATCACTTATAGAGGGAATGTAAAAACCGCTACACTTGAACTGAATTACAAAACAGAACAGAGTCACACGTTTAGAAAACACACTATGGCTGCTGAACGGGAAAGGTGAGGTGGGGTGATGCATAAATCAAGGGTTTCAAATTAGCTCAGATACCGTTCCATAAACCCAATATGTAGTAGACAAGACCTACTCCTTGCTCAGTGAACTGGCCTCAACACCCCCTATTCACCGCACAAGAATATATCTGTCTAGTAAGAATCTTCAAACCTATGTATTGATATCTCTCTGTAAGTGAGTCAATTGGGTGTAAAGCGGCCTAAACACAGCCGTGAAAAGCAGCTAAACCCCATTATAAAAATAAATTACTTTTCAAAACCCGTGAAACAAAGACAGTGAAAGAGAGAGAAATTCTTACAAAATTCGTTCAGGGGCTGTGATGCAACCTGGATTGACCATATCTAGACCCACAGCTGATTGAGACATAAGGGTGGACACTCTTGGGGCTGAGAGTTTTGGTGAGGTTGCGTGAGCCAACGCAGTCCCTTGAAAGTAATACTGCATGGTACCCATCCCATGGGTCCCAAATCTCCAGGTTCAAGGGCATCTTCCTACGTCGAAAACATGCATGAGAAACCCAGAAGATGGTACACCGTGTGATCGGGAAAGGTTTCTAAAACGCCCCTCATTTCTCATCTCCTTGTGCTCGGGTTCGCCATTCCAGCCGCTTTACTAGCCATCTCCCTCCTTGGAGAATCAGCACCTTTAATCTCCTGTTCCGTAGAGGTTGCAATTTGTCTTGAGGATGAACGGCAAGAGGGGAACCAATGAGAGACCAGCTCTAGGGGTTGGGACAGGCACAGGTCACTCTATTTTCCCATCAGGAAGAAGAATTAACCACAAGCTCAGCCTGCCCCCCAGAACCAGAAGAGGGCCTGAAGCAATCCTGCACTTTTGCGGCCAGCTCCCAAAAAAGTGACTGGAAAAATGGAGCTCAGGGGCACTGCAATAAACAAACCTGCAGAGTTATAAACGATAACTCTCGTCCACAAATATATTGAGGGAAGGCAACGAAGAGGCATTGAAAGCAAGGCAGAATTGCAGGAAACAGATTTCAGGAGGTAGATTCGAATCGCCTTGAAAGCACATGAAAAGCGGCAAAACGTGGACAATGATGCCCTTGGCCAAAAAGGGCGTATGCGTTTTTTCCTGAATATATTCAGGAAAAAACGCATACGCCCTTTTTGGCCAACCAAGCAACCGGGAAAGGCAAATCAGCGCTCCAAAGAAGTCTCGCTTCCCAGCGGGCAAAAGGGCCATGCGGAAAAAAGTGTCCAAACCAGAAATGCAGGACCGGCCATGCAGAAATGGGAGCCTTGCTATGCTGATGGGCAGGATGTAAATTGCCAACAGCCACTCTGGAGAAGTGTACGGTGTGTCCTGAAACATCTAAAAAACACAGCTTGGAGAGCATAGGGCACTTCCACTCATGGGCGTATAAATTGGGAAAACTAAAAATCACCAAGACACAGGCACCCCAAAGTTTAGGGCTGCTCTGTTGACAAGAACCCCCACTTCATTACACCTTAAATATCCTAGGAAAGAGAAAAGTGGATAAAGAAGTTGTGGTCCTCATGTACAATGGAATATCACTCAGCCATGAAATCCACGTCATAAGGCTAGTAGCAGCACGATGAGTGGATTTAGATACGACGATTCTAAATGAAATAAGTCACACAGAAAAAGACACTTATCATAAGATATCACTTACAGAGGGAATGTAAAAACCGCTACACTTGAACTGAATTACAAAACAGAACAGAGTCACACGTTTAGAAAACACACTATGGCTGCTGAACGGGAAAGGAGAGGTGGGGTGATGCATAAATCAAGGGTTTCAAATTAGCTCAGATACCGTTCCATAAACCCAATATGTAGTAGACAAGACCTACTCCTTGCTCAGTGAAATGGCCTCAACACCCCCTATTCACCGCACAAGAATATATCTGACTAGTAAGAATCTTCAAACCTATGTATTGATATCTCTCTGTAAGTGAGTCAATTGGGTGTAAAGCGGCCAAAACACAGCCGTGAAAAGCAGCTAAACCCCATTATAAAAATAAATTACTTTTCAAAACCCGTGAAACAAAGACAGTGAAAGAGAGAGAAATTCTTACAAAATTCGTTCAGGGGCTGTGATGCAACCTGGATTGACCATATCTAGACCCACAGCTGATTGAGACATAAGGGTGGACAATCTTGGGGCTGAGAGGTTTGGTGAGGTTGCGTGAGCCAACGCAGTCCCTTTAAAGTAATACTGCATGGTACCCATCCCATGGGTCCCAAATCTCCAGGTTCAAGGGCAACTTCCTACCTCGAAAACATGCATGAGAAACCCAGAAGATGGTACACCGTGTGATCGGGAAAGGTTTCTAAAACGCCCCTCATTTCTCATCTCCTTGTGCTCGGGTTCGCCATTCCAGCCGCTTTACTAGCCATCTCCCTCCTTGGAGAATCAGCACCTTTAATCTCCTGTTCCGTAGAGGTTGCAATTTGTCCTGAGGATGAACGGCAAGAGGGGAACCAATGAGAGACTAGCTCTAGGGGTAGGGACAGGCAGAGGTCACTCTATTTTCCCATCAGGAAGAAGAATTAACCACAAGCTCAGCCTGCCCCCCAGAACCAGAAGAGGGCCTGAAGCAATCCTGCACTTTTGCGGCCAGCTCCCAAAAAAGTGACTGGAAAAATGGAGCTCAGAGGCACTGCAATAAACAAACCTGCAGAGTTATAAACGATAACTCTCGTCCACAAATATATTGAGGGAAGGCAACGAAGAGGCATTGAAAGCAAGGCAGAATTGCAGGAAACAGATTTCAGGAGGTAGATTCGAATCGCCTTGAAAGCACATGAAAAGCGGCAAAACGTGGACAATGATGCCCTTGGCCAAAAAGGGCGTATGCGTTTTTTCCTGAATATATTCAGGAAAAAACGCATACGCCCTTTTTGGCCAACCAAGCAAACGGGAAAGGCAAATCAGCGCTCCAAAGAAGTCTCGCTTCCCAGCGGGCAAAAGGGCCATGCGGAAAAAAGTGTCCAAACCAGAAATGCAGGACCGGCCATGCAGAAATGGGAGCCTTGCTATGCTGAAGGGCAGGATGTAAATTGCCAACAGCCACTCTGGAGAAGTGTACGGTGTGTCCTGAAACATCTAAAAAACACAGCTTGGAGAGCATAGGGCACTTCCACTCATGGGCGTATAAATTGGGAAAACTAAAAATCAGCAAGACACAGGCACCCCAAAGTTTAGGGCTGCTCTGTTGACAAGAACCCCCACTTCATTACACCTTAAATATCCTAGGAAAGAGAAAAGTGGATAAAGAACTTGTGGTCCTCATGTACAATGGAATATCACTCAGCCATGAAATCCACGTCATAAGGCTAGTAGCAGCACGATGAGTGGATTTAGGTACGACGATTCTAAATGAAATAAGTCACACAGAAAAAGACACTTATCATAAGATATCACTTATAGAGGGAATGTAAAAACCGCTACACTTGAACTGAATTACAAAACAGAACAGAGTCACACGTTTAGAAAACACACTATGGTTGCTGAACGGGAAAGGTGAGGTGGGGTGATGCATAAATCAAGGGTTTCAAATTAGCTCAGATACCGTTCCATAAACCCAATATGTAGTAGACAAGACCTACTCCTTGCTCAGTGAACTGGCCTCAACACCCCCTATTCACCGCACAAGAATATATCTGACTAGTAAGAATCTTCAAACCTATGTATTGATATCTCTCTGTAAGTGAGTCAATTGGGTGTAAAGCGGCGTAAACACAGCCGTGAAAAGCAGCTAAACCCCATTATAAAAATAAATTACTTTTCAAAACCCGTGAAACAAAGACAGTGAAAGAGAGAGAAATTCTTACAAAATTCGTTCAGGGGCTGTGATGCAACCTGGATTGACCATATCTAGACTCACAGCTGATTGAGACATAAGGGTGGACACTCTTGGGGCTGAGAGTTTTGGTGAGGTTGCGTGAGCCAACGCAGACCCTTTCAAGTAATACTGCATGGTACCCATCCCATGGGTCCCAAATCTCCAGGTTCAAGGGCATCTTCCTACGTCGAAAACATGCATGAGAAACCCAGAAGATGGTACACCGTGTGATCGGGAAAGGTTTCTAAAACGCCCCTCATTTCTCATCTCCTTGTGCTCGGGTTCGCCATTCCAGCCGCTTTACTAGCCATCTCCCTCCTTGGAGAATCAGCACCTTTAATCTCCTGTTCCGTAGAGGTTGCAATTTGTCCTGAGGATGAACGGGAAGAGGGGAACCAATGAGAGACTAGCTCTAGGGGTTGGGACAGGCACAGGTCACACTATTTTCACATCAGAAGAAGAATTAACCACAAGCTCAGCCTGCCCCCCAGAACCAGAAGAGGGCCTGAAGCAATCCTGCGCTTTTGCGGCCAGCTACCAAAAAAGCGAGTAGAAAAATGGAGCTCAGGGGCACTGCAATTAACAAACCTGCAGTGTTTTAAATGATAACTCTCGTCCACAAATATATTAAGGGAAGGCAACGAAGAGGCTTTGAAAGCAAGGCAGAATTGCAGGAAACAGATTTCAGGAGGTAGATTCGAATCGCCTTGAAAGCACATGAAAAGCGGCAAAACGTGGACAATGATGCACTTGGCTAAAAAGGGCGTATGCGTTTTTTCCTGAATATATTCAGGAAAAAACGCATACGCCCTGTTTGGCCAACCAAGCAACCTGGAAAGGCAAATCAGCGCTACAAAGAAGTCTCGCATCCCAGCGGTCAAAAGGGCCATGCAGAAAAAAGTTTCAAAACCAGAAATGCAGGAGCGGCCATGGAGAAATGGGAGACTTGCTACGCTGATGGGCAGGATGTAAATTGCAAACAGTCACTCTGGAGAAGTGTACGGTGTGTCCTGAAACATCTAAAAAACACATCTTGGAGCGCATAGGGCACTTCCACTCATGGGCGTATAAATTGGGAAAACTAAAAATCAGCAAGACACAGGCACCCCAAAGTTTAGGGCTGCTCTGTTGACAAGAACCCCCACTTCATTACACCTTAAATATCCTAGGAAAGAGAAAAATGGATAAAGAAGTTGGGGTCCTCATGTACAATGGAATATCACTCAGCCATGAAATCAAGGTCATAAGGCTAGTAGCAGCACGATGAGTGGATTTAGGTACGACGATTCTAAGTGAAATAAGTCACACAGAAAAAGACACTTATCATAAGATAGCACTTATAGAGGGAATGTAAAAACCGCTACAGTTGAAGTGAATTACAAAACAGAACATAGTCACACGTTTAGAAAACAAACTATGGCTGCTGAACGGGAAAGGTGAGGTGGGGTGATGCATAAAACAAGGGTTTCAAATTAGCTCCGATACCGTTCCATAAACCCAATATGTAATAGACAAGACCTACTCCTTGCTCAGTGAACTGGACTCAACACCCCGTATTCACCGCACAAGAATATATCTGACTAGTAAGAATCTTCAAACCTATCTATTGATATCTCTCTGTAAGTGAGTCAAGGGGGTGTAAAGCGGCATAAACACAGCCGTGAAAAGCAGCTAAACCCCATTATAAAAATAAATTACTTTTCAAAACCCGTGAAACAAAGACAGTGAAAGAGAGAGAAATTCTTACAAAATTCGTTCAAGGGCTGTGATGCAACCTGGATTGACCATATCTAGACCCACAGCCGATTGAGACATAAGGGTGGACAATCTTGGGGCTGAGAGGTTCGGTGAGGTTGGGTGAGCCAACGCAGACCCTTTCAAGTAATACTGCATGGTACCCGTCCCATGGGTCCCAAATCTCCATGGCTCAAGGGCATCTTCCTACATCGAAAACATGCATGAGCAACACAGAAGATGGCACACCGTGTGATCGGGAAAGGTTTCTAAAACGCACCTCATTTCTCATCTCCTTGTGCTCGGGTTCGCCATTGCAACCCCTTTACTAGCCTTCTCCCTCCTTGGAGAATCAGCACCTTTAATCTCCTGTTCCGTACAGGTTGCAATTTGTCCTGAGGATGAACGGGAAGAGGGGAACCAATGAGAGACTAGCTCTAGGGGTTGGGACAGGCACAGGTCACACTATTTTCCCATCAGGAAGAAGAATTAACCACAAGCTCAGCCTGCCCCCCAGAACCAGAAGAGGGCCTGAAGCAATCCTGCACTTTTGCGGCTAGCTCCCAAAAAAGCGACTGGAAAAATGGAGCTCAGGGGCACTGCAATTCACAAACCTGCAGAGTTATAAATCATAACTCTCGTCCACAAATATATTGAGAGAAGGCAACGAAGAGGCTTTGAAAGCAAGGCAGAATTGCAGGAAACAGATTTCAGGAGGTAGATTCGAATCGCCTTGAAAGCACATGAAAAGCGGCAAAACGTGGACAATGATGCCCTTGGCCAAAAAGGGCGTATGCGTTTTTTCCTGAATATATTCAGGAAAAAAACGCATACGCCCTTTTTGGCCAACCAAGCAACCGGGAAAGGCAAATCAGCGCTCCAAAGAAGTCTCGCTTCCCAGCGGGCAAAAGGGCCATGCGGAAAAAAGTGTCCAAACCAGAAATGCAGGACCGGCCATGGAGAAATGGGAGCCTTGCTACGCTGATGGGCGGGATGTAAATTGCCAACAGCCACTCTGGAGAAGTGTACGGTGTGTCCTGAAACATCTAAAAAACACAGCTTGGAGAGCATAGGGCACTTCCACTCATGGGCGTATAAATTGGGAAAACTAAAAATCAGCAAGACACAGGCACCCCAAAGTTTAGGGCTGCTCTGTTGACAAGAACCCCCACTTCATTACACCTTAAATATCCTAGGAAAGAGAAAAGTGGATAAAGAACTTGTGGTCCTCATGTACAATGGAATATCACTCAGCCATGAAATCCACGTCATAAGGCTAGTAGCAGCACGATGAGTGGATTTAGGTACGACGATTCTAAATGAAATAAGTCACACAGAAAAAGACATTAATCATAAGATATCACTTATAGAGGGAATGTAAAAACCGCTACACTTGAACTGAATTACAAAACAGAACAGAGTCACACGTTTAGAAAACACACTATGGTTGCTGAACGGGAAAGGTGAGGTGGGGTGATGCATAAATCAAGGGTTTCAATATTAGCTCAGATACCGTTCCATAAACCCAATATGTAGTAGACAAGACCTACTCCTTGCTCAGTGAACTGGCCTCAACACCCCCTATTCACCGCACAAGAATATATCTGACTAGTAAGAATCTTCAAACCTATGTATTGATATCTCTCTGTAAGTGAGTCAATTGGGTGTAAAGCGGCCTAAACAAAGCCGTGAAAAGCAGCTAAACCCCATTATAAAAATAAATTACTTTTCAAAACCCGTGAAACAAAGACAGTGAAAGAGAGAGAAATTCTTACAAAATTCGTTCAGGGGCTGTGATGCAACCTGGATTGACCATATCTAGACCCACAGCTGATTGAGACATAAGGGTGGACAATCTTGGGGCTGAGAGGTTTGGTGAGGTTGCGTGAGCCAACGCAGTCCCTTTAAAGTAATACTGCATGATACCCATCCCATGGGTCCCAAATCTCCAGGTTCAAGGGCAACTTCCTACCTCGAAAACATGCATGAGAAACCCAGAAGATGGTACACCGTGTGATCGGGAAAGGTTTCTAAAACGCACCTCATTTCTCATCTCCTTGTGCTCGGGTTCGCCATTCCAGCCGCTTTACTAGCCATCTCCCTCCTTGGAGAATCAGCACCTTTAATCTCCTGTTCCGTACAGGTTGCAATTTGTCCTGAGGATGAACGGGAAGAGGGGAACCAATGAGAGACTAGCTCTAGGGGTTGGGACAGGCACAGGTCACTCTATTTTCCCATCAGGAAGAAGAATTAACCACAAGCTCAGCCTGCCCCCCAGAACCAGAAGAGGGCCTGAAGCAATCCTGCACTTTTGCGGCCAGCTCCCAAAAAAGCGACTGGATAAATGGAGCTCAGGGGCACTGCAATTCACAAACCTGCAGAGTTATAAATGATAACTCTCGTCCACAAATATATTGAGGGAAGGCAACAAAGAGGCTTTGAAAGCAAGGCAGAATTGCAGGAAACAGATTTCAGGAGGTAGATTCGAATCGCCTTGATAGCACTTGAAAAGCGGCAAAACGTGGACAATGATGCCCTTGGCCAAAAAGGGCGTATGCGTTTTTTCCTGAATATATTCAGGAAAAAACGCATACGCCCTTTTTGGCCAACCAAGCAACCTGGAAAGGCAAATCAGCGCTCCAAAGAACTCTCGCTTCCCAGCGGGCAAAAGGGCCATGCGGAAAAAAGTGTCCAAACCAGAAATGAAGGACCGGCCATGGAGAAATGGCAGCCTTGCTACGCTGATGGGCGGGATGTAAATTGCCAACAGCCACTCTGGAGAAGTGTACGGTGTGTCCTGAAACATCTAAAAAACACAGCTTGGAGAGCATAGGGCACTTCCACTCATGGGCGTATAAATTGGGAAAACTAAAAATCAGCAAGACACAGGCACCCCAAAGTTTAGGGCTGCTCTGTTGACAAGAACCCTCACTTCATTACACCTTAAATATCCTAGGAAAGAGAAAAGTGGATAAAGAAGTTGTGGTCCTCATGTACAATGGAATATCACTCAGCCATGAAATCCACGTCATAAGGCTAGTAGCAGCACGATGAGTGGATTTAGATACGACGATTCTAAATGAAATAAGTCACACAGAAAAAGACACTTATCATAAGATATCACTTATAGAGGGAATGTAAAAACCGCTACACTTGAACTGAATTACAAAACAGAACAGAGTCACACGTTTAGAAAACACACTATGGCTGCTGAACGGGAAAGGTGAGGTGGGGTGATGCATAAATCAAGGGTTTCAAATTAGCTCAGATACCGTTCCATAAACCCAATATGTAGTAGACAAGACCTACTCCTTGCTCAGTGAAATGGCCTCAACACCCCCTATTCACCGCACAAGAATATATCTGACTAGTAAGAATCTTCAAACCTATGTATTGATATCTCTCTGTAAGTGAGTCAATTGGGTGTAAAGCGGCCTAAACACAGCCGTGAAAAGCAGCTAAACCCCATTATAAAAATAAATTACTTTTCAAAACCCGTGAAACAAAGACAGTGAAAGAGAGAGAAATTCTTACAAAATTCGTTCAGGGGCTGTGATGCAACCTGGATTGACCATATCTAGACCCACAGCTGATTGAGACATAAGGGTGGACACTCTTGGGGCTGAGAGTTTTGGTGAGGTTGCGTGAGCCAACGCAAACCCTTTAAAGTAATACTGCATGGTACCCATCCCATGGGTCCCAAATCTCCAGGTTCAAGGGCATCTTCCTACGTCGAAAACATGCATGAGAAACCCAGAAGATGGTACACCGTGTGATCGGGAAAGGTTTCTAAAACACCCCTCATTTCTCATCTCCTTGTGCTCGGGTTCGCCATTCCAGCCGCTTTACTAGCCATCTCCCTCCTTGGAGAATCAGCACCTTTAATCTCCTGTTCCGTAGAGGTTGCAATTTGTCCTGAGGATGAACGGCAAGAGGGGAACCAATGAGAGACTAGCTCTAGGGGTTGGGACAGGCACAGGTCACTCTATTTTCCCATCAGGAAGAATAATTAACCACAAGCTCAGCCTGCCCCCCAGAACCAGAAGAGGGCCTGAAGCAATCCTGCACTTTTGCGGCCAGCTCCCAAAAAAGTGACTGGAAAAATGGAGCTCAGGGGCACTGCAATAAACAAACCTGCAGAGTTATAAACGATAACTCTCGTCCACAAATATATTGAGGGAAGGCAACGAAGAGGCTTTGAAAGCAAGGCAGAATTGCAGGAAACAGATTTCAGGAGGTAGATTCGAATCGCCTTGAAAGCACATGAAAAGCGGCAAAACGTGGACAATGATGCACTTGGCTAAAAAGGGCGTATGCGTTTTTTCCTGAATATATTCAGGAAAAAACGCATACGCCCTTTTTGGCCAACCAAGCAACCTGGAAAGGCAAATCAGCGCTACAAAGAAGTCTCGCATCCCAGCGGTCAAAAGGGCCATGCAGAAAAAAGTTTCAAAACCAGAAATGCAGGAGCGGCCATGGAGAAATGGGAGACTTGCTACGCTGATGGGCGGGTTGTAAATTGCAAACAGTCACTCTGGAGAAGTGTACGGTGTGTCCTGAAACATCTAAAAAACACAGCTTGGAGCGCATAGGGCACTTCCACTCATGGGCGTATAAATTGGGAAAACTAAAAATCAGCAAGACACAGGCACCCCAAAGTTTAGGGCTGCTCTGTTGACAAGAACCCCCACTTCATTACACCTTAAATATCCTAGGAAAGAGAAAAATGGATAAAGAAGTTGGGGTCCTCATGTACAATGGAATATCACTCAGCCATGAAATCAAGGTCATAAGGCTAGTAGCAGCACGATGAGTGGATTTAGGTACGACGATTCTAAGTGAAATAAGTCACACAGAAAAAGACACTTATCATAAGATAGCACTTATAGAGGGAATGTAAAAACCGCTACAGTTGAAGTGAATTACAAAACAGAACATAGTCACACGTTTAGAAAACAAACTATGGCTGCTGAACGGGAAAGGTGAGGTGGGGTGATGCATAAAACAAGGGTTTCAAATTAGCTCCGATACCGTTCCATAAACCCAATATGTAATAGACAAGACCTACTCCTTGCTCAGTGAACTGGACTCAACACCCCGTATTCACCGCACAAGAATATATCTGACTAGTAAGAATCTTCAAACCTATCTATTGATATCTCTCTGTAAGTGAGTCAAGGGGGTGTAAAGCGGCATAAACACAGCCGTGAAAAGCAGCTAAACCCCATTATAAAAATAAATTACTTTTCAAAACCCGTGAAACAAAGACAGTGAAAGAGAGAGAAATTCTTACAAAATTCGTTCAAGGGCTGTGATGCAACCTGGATTGACCATATCTAGACCCACAGCCGATTGAGACATAAGGGTGGACACTCTTGGGGCTGAGAGGTTTGGTGAGGTTGGGTGAGCCAACGCAGACCCTTTCAAGTAATACTGCATGGTACCCGTCCCATGGGTCCCAAATCTCCATGGCTCAAGGGCATCTTCCTACATCGAAAACATGCATCAGCAACACAGAAGATGGCACACCGTGTGATCGGGAAAGGTTTCTAAAACGCACCTCATTTCTCATCTCCTTGTGCTCGGGTTCGCCATTGCAGCCCCTTTACTAGCCTTCTCCCTCCTTGGAGAATCAGCACCTTTAATCTCCTGTTCCGTACAGGTTGCAATTTGTCCTGAGGATGAACGGGAAGAGGGGAACCAATGAGAGACTAGCTCTAGGGGTTGGGACAGGCACAGGTCACACTATTTTCCCATCAGGAAGAAGAATTAACCACAAGCTCAGCCTGCCCCCCAGAACCAGAAGAGGGCCTGAAGCAATCTTGCACTTTTGCGGCTAGCTCCCAAAAAAGCGACTGGAAAAATGGAGCTCAGGGACACTGCAATTCACAAACCTGCAGAGTTATAAATGATAACTCTCGTCCACAAATATATTGAGAGAAGGCAACGAAGAGGCTTTGAAAGCAAGGCAGAATTGCAGGAAACAGATTTCAGGAGGTAGATTCGAATCGCCTTGAAAGCACATGAAAAGCGGCAAAACGTGGACAATGATGCCCTTGGCCAAAAAGGGCGTATGCGTTTTTTCCTGAATATATTCAGGAAAAAACGCATACGCCCTTTTTGGCCAACCAAGCAACCGGGAAAGGCAAATCAGCGCTCCAAAGAAGTCTCGCTTCCCAGCGGACAAAAGGGCCATGCGGAAAAAAGTGTCCAAACCAGAAATGCAGGACCGGCCATGGAGAAATGGGAGCCTTGCTACGCTGATGGGCGGGATGTAAATTGCCAACAGCCACTCTGGAGAAGTGTACGGTGTGTCCTGAAACATCTAAAAAACACAGCTTGGAGAGCATAGGGCACTTCCACTCATGGGCGTATAAATTGGGAAAACTAAAAATCAGCAAGACACAGGCACCCCAAAGTTTAGGGCTGCTCTGTTGACAAGAACCCCCACTTCATTACACCTTAAATATCCTAGGAAAGAGAAAAGTGGATAAAGAACTTGTGGTCCTCATGTACAATGGAATATCACTCAGCCATGAAATCCACGTCATAAGGCTAGTAGCAGCACGATGAGTGGATTTAGGTACGACGATTCTAAATGAAATAAGTCACACAGAAAAAGACATTAATCATAAGATATCACTTATAGAGGGAATGTAAAAACCGCTACACTTGAACTGAATTACAAAACAGAACAGAGTCACACGTTTAGAAAACACACTATGGTTGCTGAACGGGAAAGGTGAGGTGGGGTGATGCATAAATCAAGGGTTTCAATATTAGCTCAGATACCGTTCCATAAACCCTATATGTAGTAGACAAGACCTACTCCTTGCTCAGTGAACTGGCCTCAACACCCCCTATTCACCGCACAAGAATATATCTGACTAGTAAGAATCTTCAAACCTATGTATTGATATCTCTCTGTAAGTGAGTCAATTGGGTGTAAAGCGGCCTAAACACAGCCGTGAAAAGCAGCTAAACCCCATTATAAAAATAAATTACTTTTCAAAACCCGTGAAACAAAGACAGTGAAAGAGAGAGAAATTCTTACAAAATTCGTTCAGGGGCTGTGATGCAACCTGGATTGACCATATCTAGACCCACAGCTGATTGAGACATAAGGGTGGACAATCTTGGGGCTGAGAGGTTTGGTGAGGTTGCGTGAGCCAACGCAGTCCCTTTAAAGTAATACTGCATGGTACCCATCCCATGGGTCCCAAATCTCCAGGTTCAAGGGCAACTTCCTACCTCGAAAACATGCATGAGAAACCCAGAAGATGGTACACCGTGTGATCGGGAAAGGTTTCTAAAACGCCCCTCATTTCTCATCTCCTTGTGCTCGGGTTCGCCATTCCAGCTGCTTTACTAGCCATCTCCCTCCTTGGAGAATCAGCACCTTTAATCTCCTGTTCCGTACAGGTTGCAATTTGTCCTGAGGATGAACGGGAAGAGGGGAACCAATGAGAGACTAGCTCTAGGGGTTGGGAC
This sequence comes from Balaenoptera acutorostrata, assembly GCF_949987535.1. Taxonomy (NCBI): domain Eukaryota; kingdom Metazoa; phylum Chordata; class Mammalia; order Artiodactyla; family Balaenopteridae; genus Balaenoptera; species Balaenoptera acutorostrata. The sequence continues at coordinate 192,742 of NW_026645522.1, forward strand.
AGGCACAGGTCACTCTATTTTCCCATCAGGAAGAAGAATTAACCACAAGCTCAGCCTGCCCCCCAGAACCAGAAGAGGGCCTGAAGCAATCCTGCACTTTTGCGGCCAGCTCCCAAAAAAGCGACTGGATAAATGGAGCTCAGGGGCACTGCAATTCACAAACCTGCAGAGTTATAAATGATAACTCTCGTCCACAAATATATTGAGGGAAGGCAACGAAGAGGATTTGAAAGCAAGGCAGAATTGCAGGAAACAGATTTCAGGAGGTAGATTCGAATCGCCTTGATAGCACTTGAAAAGCGGCAAAACGTGGACAATGATGCCCTTGGCCAAAAAGGGCGTATGCGTTTTTTCCTGAATATATTCAGGAAAAAACGCATACGCCTTTTTGGCCAACCAAGCAACCTGGAAAGGCAAATCAGCGCTCCAAAGAACTCTCGCTTCCCAGCGGGCAAAAGGGCCATGCGGAAAAAAGTGTCCAAACCAGAAATGCAGGACCGGCCATGGAGAAATGGGAGCCTTGCTACGCTGATGGGCGGGATGTAAATTGCCAACAGCCACTCTGGAGAAGTGTACGGTGTGTTCTGAAACATCTAAAAAACACAGCTTGGAGAGCATAGGGCACTTCCACTCATGGGCGTATAAATTGGGAAAACTAAAAATCAGAAAGACACAGGCACTCCAAAGTTTAGGGCTGCTCTGTTGACAAGAACCACCACTTCATTACATCTTAAATATCCTAGGAAAGAGAAAAATGGATAAAGAAGTTGGGGTCCTCATGTACAATGGAATATCACTCAGCCATGAAATCAACGTCATAAGGCTAGTAGCAGCACGATGAGTGGATTTAGGTACGACGATTCTAAGTGAAATAAGTCACACAGAAAAAGACACTTATCATAAGATAGCACTTATAGAGGGAATGTAAAAACCGCTACACTTGAAGTGAATTACAAAACAGAACATAGTCACACGTTTAGAAAACAAACTATGGCTGCTGAACGGGAAAGGTGAGGTGGGGTGATGCATAAAACAAGGGTTTCAAATTAGCTCCGATACCGGTCCATAAACCCAATATGTAATACACAAGACCTACTCCTTGCTCAGTGAACTGGACTCAACACCCCCTATTCACCGCACAAGAATATATCTGACTAGTAAGAATCTTCAAACCTATCTATTGATATCTCTCTGTAAGTGAGTCAAGGGGGTGTAAAGCGGCATAAACACAGCCGTGAAAAGCAGCTAAACCCCATTATAAAAATAAATTACTTTTCAAAACCCGTGAAACAAAGACAGTGAAAGAGAGAGAAATTCTTACAAAATTCGTTCAGGGGCTGTGATGCAACCTGGATTGACCATATCTAGACCCACAGCCGATTGAGACATAAGGGTGGACACTCTTGGGGCTGAGAGGTTTGATGAGGTTGGGTGAGCCAACGCAGACCCTTTCAAGTAATACTGCATGGTACCCGTCCCATGGGTCCCAAATCTCCATGGCTCAAGGGCATCTTCCTACATCGAAAACATGCATGAGCAACACAGAAGATGGCACACCGTGTGATCGGGAAAGGTTTCTAAAACGCATCTCATTTCGCATCTCCTTGTGCTCGGGTTCGCCATTGCAGCCCCTTTACTAGCCTTCTCCCTCCTTGGAGAATCAGCACCTTTAAACTCCTGTTCCGTAGAGTTTGCAATTTGTCCTGAGGATGAACGGGAAGAGGGGGAACCAAAGAGAGACTAGCTCTAGGTGTTGGGACAGGCACACGTCACTCTATTTTCCCATCAGGAAGAAGAATTAAGCACAAGCTCAGCCTGCCCCCCAGAACCAGAAGAGGGCCTGAAGCAATCCTGCGCTTTTGCGGCCAGCTACCAAAAAAGCGAGTAGAAAAATGGAGCTCAGGGGCACTGCAATTAACAAAACTGCAGTGTTTTAAATGATAACTCTCGTCCACAAATATATTAAGGGAAGGCAACGAAGAGGCTTTGAAAGCAAGGCAGAATTGCAGGAAACAGATTTCAGGAGGTAGATTCGAATCGCCTTGAAAGCACATGAAAAGCGGCAAAACGTGGACAATGATGCACTTGGCTAAAAAGGGCGTATGCGTTTTTTCCTGAATATATTCAGGAAAAAACGCATACGCCCTGTTTGGCCAACCAAGCAACCTGGAAAGGCAAATCAGCGCTACAAAGAAGTCTCGCATCCCAGCGGTCAAAAGGGCCATGCAGAAAAAAGTTTCAAAACCAGAAATGCAGGAGCGGCCATGGAGAAATGGGAGACTTGCTACGCTGATGGGCAGGATGTAAATTGCAAACAGTCACTCTGGAGAAGTGTACGGTGTGTCCTGAAACATCTAAAAAACACATCTTGGAGCGCATAGGGCACTTCCACTCATGGGCGTATAAATTGGGAAAACTAAAAATCAGCAAGACACAGGCACCCCAAAGTTTAGGGCTGCTCTGTTGACAAGAACCCCCACTTCATTACACCTTAAATATCCTAGGAAAGAGAAAAATGGATAAAGAAGTTGGGGTCCTCATGTACAATGGAATATCACTCAGCCATGAAATCAAGGTCATAAGGCTAGTAGCAGCACGATGAGTGGATTTAGGTACGACGATTCTAAGTGAAATAAGTCACACAGAAAAAGACACTTATCATAAGATAGCACTTATAGAGGGAATGTAAAAACCGCTACAGTTGAAGTGAATTACAAAACAGAACATAGTCACACGTTTAGAAAACAAACTATGGCTGCTGAACGGGAAAGGTGAGGTGGGGTGATGCATAAAACAAGGGTTTCAAATTAGCTCCGATACCGTTCCATAAACCCAATATGTAATAGACAAGACCTACTCCTTGCTCAGTGAACTGGACTCAACACCCCGTATTCACCGCACAAGAATATATCTGACTAGTAAGAATCTTCAAACCTATCTATTGATATCTCTCTGTAAGTGAGTCAAGGGGGTGTAAAGCGGCATAAACACAGCCGTGAAAAGCAGCTAAACCCCATTATAAAAATAAATTACTTTTCAAAACCCGTGAAACAAAGACAGTGAAAGAGAGAGAAATTCTTACAAAATTCGTTCAAGGGCTGTGATGCAACCTGGATTGACCATATCTAGACCCACAGCCGATTGAGACATAAGGGTGGACACTCTTGGGGCTGAGAGGTTCGGTGAGGTTGGGTGAGCCAACGCAGACCCTTTCAAGTAATACTGCATGGTACCCGTCCCATGGGTCCCAAATCTCCATGGCTCAAGGGCATCTTCCTACATCGAAAACATGCATGAGCAACACAGAAGATGGCACACCGTGTGATCGGGAAAGGTTTCTAAAACGCACCTCATTTCTCATCTCCTTGTGCTCGGGTTCGCCATTGCAACCCCTTTACTAGCCTTCTCCCTCCTTGGAGAATCAGCACCTTTAATCTCCTGTTCCGTACAGGTTGCAATTTGTCCTGAGGATGAACGGGAAGAGGGGAACCAATGAGAGACTAGCTCTAGGGGTTGGGACAGGCACAGGTCACACTATTTTCCCATCAGGAAGAAGAATTAACCACAAGCTCAGCCTGCCCCCCAGAACCAGAAGAGGGCCTGAAGCAATCCTGCACTTTTGCGGCTAGCTCCCAAAAAAGCGACTGGAAAAATGGAGCTCAGGGGCACTGCAATTCACAAACCTGCAGAGTTATAAATCATAACTCTCGTCCACAAATATATTGAGAGAAGGCAACGAAGAGGCTTTGAAAGCAAGGCAGAATTGCAGGAAACAGATTTCAGGAGGTAGATTCGAATCGCCTTGAAAGCACATGAAAAGCGGCAAAACGTGGACAATGATGCCCTTGGCCAAAAAGGGCGTATGCGTTTTTTCCTGAATATATTCAGGAAAAAACGCATACGCCCTTTTTGGCCAACCAAGCAACCGGGAAAGGCAAATCAGCGCTCCAAAGAAGTCTCGCTTCCCAGCGGGCAAAAGGGCCATGCGGAAAAAAGTGTCAAAACCAGAAATGCAGGACCGGCCATGGAGACATGGGAGCCTTGCTACGCTGATGGGCGGGATGTAAATTGCCAACAGCCACTCTGGAGAAGTGTACGGTGTGTCCTGAAACATCTAAAAAACACAGCTTGGAGAGCATAGGGCACTTCCACTCATGGGCGTATAAATTGGGAAAACTAAAAATCAGCAAGACACAGGCACCCCAAAGTTTAGGGCTGCTCTGTTGACAAGAACCCCCACTTCATTACACCTTAAATATCCTAGGAAAGAGAAAAGTGGATAAAGAACTTGTGGTCCTCATGTACAATGGAATATCACTCAGCCATGAAATCCACGTCATAAGGCTAGTAGCAGCACGATGAGTGGATTTAGGTACGACGATTCTAAATGAAATAAGTCACACAGAAAAAGACATTAATCATAAGATATCACTTATAGAGGGAATGTAAAAACCGCTACACTTGAACTCAATTACAAAACAGAACAGAGTCACACGTTTAGAAAACACACTATGGTTGCTGAACGGGAAAGGTGAGGTGGGGTGATGCATAAATCAAGGGTTTCAATATTAGCTCAGATACCGTTCCATAAACCCAATATGTAGTAGACAAGACCTACTCCTTGCTCAGTGAACTGGCCTCAACACCCCCTATTCACCGCACAAGAATATATCTGACTAGTAAGAATCTTCAAACCTATGTATTGATATCTCTCTGTAAGTGAGTCAATTGGGTGTAAAGCGGCCTAAACACAGCCGTGAAAAGCAGCTAAACCCCATTATAAAAATAAATTACTTTTCAAAACCCGTGAAACAAAGACAGTGAAAGAGAGAGAAATTCTTACAAAATTTGTTCAGGGGCTGTGATGCAACCTGGATTGACCATATCTAGACCCACAGCTGATTGAGACATAAGGGTGGACAATCTTGGGGCTGAGAGGTTTGGTGAGGTTGCGTGAGCCAACGCAGTCCCTTTAAAGTAATACTGCATGGTACCCATCCCATGGGTCCCAAATCTCCAGGTTCAAGGGCAACTTCCTACCTCGAAAACATGCATGAGAAACCCAGAAGATGGTACACCGTGTGATCGGGAAAGGTTTCTAAAACGCCCCTCATTTCTCATCTCCTTGTGCTCGGGTTCGCCATTCCAGCCGCTTTACTAGCCATCTCCCTCCTTGGAGAATCAGCACCTTTAATCTCCTGTTCCGTACAGGTTGCAATTTGTCCTGAGGATGAACGGGAAGAGGGGAACCAATGAGAGACTAGCTCTAGGGGTTGGGACAGGCACAGGTCACTCTATTTTCCCATCAGGAAGAAGAATTAACCACAAGCTCAGCCTGCCCCCCAGAAACAGAAGAGGGCCTGAAGCAATCCTGCACTTTTGCGGCCAGCTCCCAAAAAAGCGACTGGATAAATGGAGCTCAGGGGCACTGCAATTCACAAACCTGCAGAGTTATAAATGATAACTCTCGTCCACAAATATATTGAGGGAAGGCAACGAAGAGGCTTTGAAAGCAAGGCAGAATTGCAGGAAACAGATTTCAGGAGGTAGATTCGAATCGCCTTGATAGCACTTGAAAAGCGGCAAAACGTGGACAATGATGCCCTTGGCCAAAAAGGGCGTATGCGTTTTTTCCTGAATATATTCAGGAAAAAACGCATACGCCTTTTTGGCCAACCAAGCAACCTGGAAAGGCAAATCAGCGCTCCAAAGAAGTCTCGCTTCCCAGCGGGCAAAAGGGCCATGCGGAAAAAAGTGTCCAAACCAGAAATGCAGGACCGGCCATGGAGAAATGGGAGCCTTGCTACGCTGATGGGCGGGATGTAAATTGCCAACAGCCACTCTGGAGAAGTGTACGGTGTGTTCTGAAACATCTAAAAAACACAGCTTGGAGAGCATAGGGCACTTCCACTCATGGGCGTATAAATTGGGAAAACTAAAAATCAGAAAGACACAGGCACTCCAAAGTTTAGGGCTGCTCTGTTGACAAGAACCACCACTTCATTACATCTTAAATATCCTAGGAAAGAGAAAAATGGATAAAGAAGTTGGGGTCCTCATGTACAATGGAATATCACTCAGCCATGAAATCAACGTCATAAGGCTAGTAGCAGCACGATGAGTGGATTTAGGTACGACGATTCTAAGTGAAATAAGTCACACAGAAAAAGACACTTATCATAAGATAGCACTTATAGAGGGAATGTAAAAACCGCTACACTTGAAGTGAATTACAAAACAGAACATAGTCACACGTTTAGAAAACAAACTATGGCTGCTGAACGGGAAAGGTGAGGTGGGGTGATGCATAAAACAAGGGTTTCAAATTAGCTCCGATACCGTTCCATAAACCCAATATGTAATAGACAAGACCTACTCCTTGCTCAGTGAACTGGACTCAACACCCCGTATTCACCGCACAAGAATATATCTGACTAGTAAGAATCTTCAAACCTATCTATTGATATCTCTCTGTAAGTGAGTCAAGGGGGTGTAAAGCGGCATAAACACAGCCGTGAAAAGCAGCTAAACCCCATTATAAAAATAAATTACTTTTCAAAACCCGTGAAACAAAGACAGTGAAAGAGAGAGAAATTCTTACAAAATTCGTTCAAGGGCTGTGATGCAACCTGGATTGACCATATCTAGACCCACAGCCGATTGAGACATAAGGGTGGACACTCTTGGGGCTGAGAGGTTCGGTGAGGTTGGGTGAGCCAACGCAGACCCTTTCAAGTAATACTGCATGGTACCCGTCCCATGGGTCCCAAATCTCCATGGCTCAAGGGCATCTTCCTACATCGAAAACATGCATGAGCAACACAGAAGATGGCACACCGTGTGATCGGGAAAGGTTTCTAAAACGCACCTCATTTCTCATCTCCTTGTGCTCGGGTTCGCCATTGCAACCCCTTTACTAGCCTTCTCCCTCCTTGGAGAATCAGCACCTTTAAACTCCTGTTCCGTAGAGTTTGCAATTTGTCCTGAGGATGAACGGGAAGAGGGGGAACCAAAGAGAGACTAGCTCTAGGTGTTGGGACAGGCACACGTCACTCTATTTTCCCATCAGGAAGAAGAATTAAGCACAAGCTCAGCCTGCCCCCCAGAACCAGAAGAGGGCCTGAAGCAATCCTGCGCTTTTGCGGCCAGCTACCAAAAAAGCGAGTAGAAAAATGGAGCTCAGGGGCACTGCAATTAACAAACCTGCAGTGTTTTAAATGATAACTCTCGTCCACAAATATATTAAGGGAAGGCAACGAAGAGGCTTTGAAAGCAAGGCAGAATTGCAGGAAACAGATTTCAGGAGGTAGATTCGAATCGCCTTGAAAGCACATGAAAAGCGGCAAAACGTGGACAATGATGCACTTGGCTAAAAAGGGCGTATGCGTTTTTTCCTGAATATATTCAGGAAAAAACGCATACGCCCTTTTTGGCCAACCAAGCAACCTGGAAAGGCAAATCAGCGCTACAAAGAAGTCTCGCATCCCAGCGGTCAAAAGGGCCATGCAGAAAAAAGTTTCAAAACCAGAAATGCAGGAGCGGCCATGGAGAAATGGGAGACTTGCTACGCTGATGGGCGGGATGTAAATTGCAAACAGTCACTCTGGAGAAGTGTACGGTGTGTCCTGAAACATCTAAAATCACATCTTGGAGCGCATAGGGCACTTCCACTCATGGGCGTATAAATTGGGAAAACTAAAAATCAGCAAGACACAGGCACCCCAAAGTTTAGGGCTGCTCTGTTGACAAGAACCCCCACTTCATTACACCTTAAATATCCTAGGAAAGAGAAAAATGGATAAAGAAGTTGGGGTCCTCATGTACAATGGAATATCACTCAGCCATGAAATCAACGTCATAAGGCTAGTAGCAGCACGATGAGTGGATTTAGGTACGACGATTCTAAGTGAAATAAGTCACACAGAAAAAGACACTTATCATAAGATAGCACTTATAGAGGGAATGTAAAAACCGCTACAGTTGAAGTGAATTACAAAACAGAACATAGTCACACGTTTAGAAAACAAACTATGGCTGCTGAACGGGAAAGGTGAGGTGGGGTGATGCATAAAACAAGGGTTTCAAATTAGCTCCGATACCGTTCCATAAACCCAATATGTAATAGACAAGACCTACTCCTTGCTCAGTGAACTGGACTCAACACCCCGTATTCACCGCACAAGAATATATCTGACTAGTAAGAATCTTCAAACCTATCTATTGATATCTCTCTGTAAGTGAGTCAAGGGGGTGTAAAGCGGCATAAACACAGCCGTGAAAAGCAGCTAAACCCCATTATAAAAATAAATTACTTTTCAAAACCCGTGAAACAAAGACAGTGAAAGAGAGAGAAATTCTTACAAAATTCGTTCAAGGGCTGTGATGCAACCTGGATTGACCATATCTAGACCCACAGCCGATTGAGACATAAGGGTGGACACTCTTGGGGCTGAGAGGTTTGGTGAGGTTGGGTGAGCCAACGCAGACCCTTTCAAGTAATACTGCATGGTACCCGTCCCATGGGTCCCAAATCTCCATGGCTCAAGGGCATCTTCCTACATCGAAAACATGCATGAGCAACACAGAAGATGGCACACCGTGTGATCGGGAAAGGTTTCTAAAACGCACCTCATTTCTCATCTCCTTGTGCTCGGGTTCGCCATTGCAGCCCCTTTACTAGCCTTCTCCCTCCTTGGAGAATCAGCACCTTTAATCTCCTGTTCCGTACAGGTTGAAATTTGTCCTGAGGATGAACGGGAAGAGGGGAACCAATGAGAGACTAGCTCTAGGGGTTGGGACAGGCACAGGTCACATTATTTTCCCATCAGGAAGAAGAATTAACCACAAGCTCAGCCTGCCCCCCAGAACCAGAAGAGGGCCTGAAGCAATCCTGCACTTTTGCGGCTAGCTCCCAAAAAAGCGACGGGAAAAATGGAGCTCAGGGGCACTGCAATTCACAAACCTGCAGAGTTATAAATGATAACTCTCGTCCACAAATATATTGAGAGAAGGCAACGAAGAGGCTTTGAAAGCAAGGCAGAATTGCAGGAAACAGATTTCAGGAGGTAGATTCGAATCGCCTTGAAAGCACATGAAAAGCGGCAAAACGTGGACAATGATGCCCTTGGCCAAAAAGGGCGTATGCGTTTTTTCCTGAATATATTCAGGAAAAAACGCATACGCCCTTTTTGGCCAACCAAGCAACCGGGAAAGGCAAATCAGCGCTCCAAAGAAGTCTCGCTTCCCAGCGGGCAAAAGGGCCATGCGGAAAAAAGTGTCCAAACCAGAAATGCAGGACCGGCCATGGAGAAATGGGAGCCTTGCTACGCTGATGGGCGGGATGTAAATTGCCAACAGCCACTCTGGAGAAGTGTACGGTGTGTCCTGAAACATCTAAAAAACACAGCTTGGAGAGCATAGGGCACTTCCACTCATGGGCGTATAAATTGGGAAAACTAAAAATCAGCAAGACACAGGCACCCCAAAGTTTAGGGCTGCTCTGTTGACAAGAACCCCCACTTCATTACACCTTAAATATCCTAGGAAAGAGAAAAGTGGATAAAGAACTTGTGGTCCTCATGTACAATGGAATATCACTCAGCCATGAAATCCACGTCATAAGGCTAGTAGCAGCACGATGAGTGGATTTAGGTACGACGATTCTAAATGAAATAAGTCACACAGAAAAAGACATTAATCATAAGATATCACTTATAGAGGGAATGTAAAAACCGCAACACTTGAACTCAATTACAAAACAGAACAGAGTCACACGTTTAGAAAACACACTATGGTTGCTGAACGGGAAAGGTGAGGTGGGGTGATGCATAAATCAAGGGTTTCAATATTAGCTCAGATACCGTTCCATAAACCCAATATGTAGTAGACAAGACCTACTCCTTGCTCAGTGAACTGGCCTCAACACCCCCTATTCACCGCACAAGAATATATCTGACTAGTAAGAATCCTCAAACCTATGTATTGATATCTCTCTGTAAGTGAGTCAATTGGGTGTAAAGCGGCCTAAACACAGCCGTGAAAAGCAGCTAAACCCCATTATAAAAATAAATTACTTTTCAAAACCCGTGAAACAAAGACAGTGAAAGAGAGAGAAATTCTTACAAAATTCGTTCAGGGGCTGTGATGCAACCTGGATTGACCATATCTAGACCCACAGCTGATTGAGACATAAGGGTGGACAATCTTGGGGCTGAGAGGTTTGGTGAGGTTGCGTGAGCCAACGCAGTCCCTTTAAAGTAATACTGCATGATACCCATCCCATGGGTCCCAAATCTCCAGGTTCAAGGGCAACTTCCTACCTCGAAAACATGCATGAGAAACCCAGAAGATGGTACACCGTGTGATCGGGAAAGGTTTCTAAAACGCACCTCATTTCTCATCTCCTTGTGCTCGGGTTCGCCATTCCAGCCGCTTTACTAGCCATCTCCCTCCTTGGAGAATCAGCACCTTTAATCTCCTGTTCCGTACAGGTTGCAATTTGTCCTGAGGATGAACGGGAAGAGGGGAACCAATGAGAGACTAGCTCTAGGGGTTGGGACAGGCACAGGTCACTCTATTTTCCCATCAGGAAGAAGAATTAACCACAAGCTCAGCCTGCCCCCAGAACCAGAAGAGGGCCTGAAGCAATCCTGCACTTTTGCGGCCAGCTCCCAAAAAAGCGACTGGATAAATGGAGCTCAGGGGCACTGCAATTCACAAAACTGCAGAGTTATAAATGATAACTCTCGTCCACAAATATATTGAGGGAAGGCAACGAAGAGGCTTTGAAAGCAAGGCAGAATTGCAGGAAACAGATTTCAGGAGGTAGATTCGAATCACCTTGATAGCACTTGAAAAGCGGCAAAACGTGGACAATGATGCCCTTGGCCAAAAAGGGTGTATGCGTTTTTTCCTGAATATATTCAGGAAAAAACGCATACGCCCTTTTTGGCCAACCAAGCAACCTGGAAAGGCAAATCAGCGCTCCAAAGAACTCTCGCTTCCCAGCGGGCAAAAGGGCCATGCGGAAAAAAGTGTCCAAACCAGAAATGCAGGACCGGCCATGGAGAAATGGCAGCCTTGCTACGCTGATGGGCGGGATGTAAATTGCCAACAGCCACTCTGGAGAAGTGTACGGTGTGTCCTGAAACATCTAAAAAACACAGCTTCCAGAGCATAGGGCACTTCCACTCATGGGCGTATAAATTGGGAAAACTAAAAATCAGCAAGACACAGGCACCCCAAAGTTTAGGGCTGCTCTGTTGACAAGAACCCTCACTTCATTACACCTTAAATATCCTAGGAAAGAGAAAAGTGGATAAAGAATTTGTGGTCCTCATGTACAATGGAATATCACTCAGCCATGAAATCCACGTCATAAGGCTAGTAGCAGCACGATGAGTGGATTTAGATACGACGATTCTAAATGAAATAAGTCACACAGAAAAAGACACTTATCATAAGATATCACTTATAGAGGGAATGTAAAAACCGCTACACTTGAACTGAATTACAAAACAGAACAGAGTCACACGTTTAGAAAACACACTATGGCTGCTGAACGGGAAAGGTGAGGTGGGGTGATGCATAAATCAAGGGTTTCAAATTAGCTCAGATACCGTTCCATAAACCCAATATGTAGTAGACAAGACCTACTCCTTGCTCAGTGAAATGGCCTCAACACCCCCTATTCACCGCACAAGAATATATCTGACTAGTAAGAATCTTCAAACCTATGTATTGATATCTCTCTGTAAGTGAGTCAATTGGGTGTAAAGCGGCCTAAACACAGCCGTGAAAAGCAGCTAAACCCCATTATAAAAATAAATTACTTTTCAAAACCCGTGAAACAAAGACAGTGAAAGAGAGAGAAATTCTTACAAAATTCGTTCAGGGGCTGTGATGCAACCTGGATTGACCATATCTAGACCCACAGCTGATTGAGACATAAGGGTGGACACTCTTGGGGCTGAGAGTTTTGGTGAGGTTGCGTGAGCCAACGCAAACCCTTTAAAGTAATACTGCATGGTACCCATCCCATGGGTCCCAAATCTCCAGGTTCAAGGGCATCTTCCTACGTCGAAAACATGCATGAGAAACCCAGAAGATGGTACACCGTGTGATCGGGAAAGGTTTCTAAAACGCCCCTCATTTCTCATCTCCTTGTGCTCGGGTTCGCCATTCCAGCCGCTTTACTAGCCATCTCCCTCCTTGGAGAATCAGCACCTTTAATCTCCTGTTCCGTAGAGGTTGCAATTTGTCCTGAGGATGAACGGCAAGAGGGGAACCAATGAGAGACTAGCTCTAGGGGTTGGGACAGGCACAGGTCACTCTATTTTCCCATCAGGAAGAAGAATTAACCACAAGCTCAGCCTGCCCCCCAGAACCAGAAGAGGGCCTGAAGCAATCCTGCACTTTTGCGGCCAGCTCCCAAAAAAGTGACTGGAAAAATGGAGCTCAGGGGCACTGCAATAAACAAACCTGCAGAGTTATAAACGATAACTCTCGTCCACAAATATATTGAGGGAAGGCAACGAAGAGGCTTTGAAAGCAAGGCAGAATTGCAGGAAACAGATTTCAGGAGGTAGATTCGAATCGCCTTGAAAGCACATGAAAAGCGGCAAAACGTGGACAATGATGCACTTGGCTAAAAAGGGCGTATGCGTTTTTTCCTGAATATATTCAGGAAAAAACGCATACGCCCTTTTTGGCCAACCAAGCAACCTGGAAAGGCAAATCAGCGCTACAAAGAAGTCTCGCATCCCAGCGGTCAAAAGGGCCATGCAGAAAAAAGTTTCAAAACCAGAAATGCAGGAGCGGCCATGGAGAAATGGGAGACTTGCTACGCTGATGGGCGGGATGTAAATTGCAAACAGTCACTCTGGAGAAGTGTACGGTGTGTCCTGAAACATCTAAAAAACACAGCTTGGAGCGCATAGGGCACTTCCACTCATGGGCGTATAAATTGGGAAAACTAAAAATCAGCAAGACACAGGCACCCCAAAGTTTAGGGCTGCTCTGTTGACAAGAACCCCCACTTCATTACACCTTAAATATCCTAGGAAAGAGAAAAATGGATAAAGAAGTTGGGGTCCTCATGTACAATGGAATATCACTCAGCCATGAAATCAACGTCATAAGGCTAGTAGCAGCACGATGAGTGGATTTAGGTACGACGATTCTAAGTGAAATAAGTCACACAGAAAAAGACACTTATCATAAGATAGCACTTATAGAGGGAATGTAAAAACCGCTACAGTTGAAGTGAATTACAAAACAGAACATAGTCACACGTTTAGAAAACAAACTATGGCTGCTGAACGGGAAAGGTGAGGTGGGGTGATGCATAAAACAAGGGTTTCAAATTAGCTCCGATACCGTTCCATAAACCCAATATGTAATAGACAAGACCTACTCCTTGCTCAGTGAACTGGACTCAACACCCCGTATTCACCGCACAAGAATATATCTGACTAGTAAGAATCTTCAAACCTATCTATTGATATCTCTCTGTAAGTGAGTCAAGGGGGTGTAAAGCGGCATAAACACAGCCGTGAAAAGCAGCTAAACCCCATTATAAAAATAAATTACTTTTCAAAACCCGTGAAACAAAGACAGTGAAAGAGAGAGAAATTCTTACAAAATTCGTTCAAGGGCTGTGATGCAACCTGGATTGACCATATCTAGACACACAGCCGATTGAGACATAAGGGTGGACACTCTTGGGGCTGAGAGGTTTGGTGAGGTTGGGTGAGCCAACGCAGACCCTTTCAAGTAATACTGCATGGTACCCGTCCCATGGGTCCCAAATCTCCATGGCTCAAGGGCATCTTCCTACATCGAAAACATGCATGAGCAACACAGAAGATGGCACACCGTGTGATCGGGAAAGGTTTCTAAAACGCACCTCATTTCTCATCTCCTTGTGCTCGGGTTCGCCATTGCAGCCCCTTTACTAGCCTTCTCCCTCCTTGGAGAATCAGCACCTTTAATCTCCTGTTCCGTACAGGTTGAAATTTGTCCTGAGGATGAACGGGAAGAGGGGAACCAATGAGAGACTAGCTCTAGGGGTTGGAACAGGCACAGGTCACACTATTTTCCCATCAGGAAGAAGAATTAACCACAAGCTCAGCCTGCCCCCCAGAACCAGAAGAGGGCCTGAAGCAATCCTGCACTTTTGCGGCTAGCTCCCAAAAAAGCGACTGGAAAAATGGAGCTCAGGGGCACTGCAATTCACAAACCTGCAGAGTTATAAATGATAACTCTCGTCCACAAATATATTGAGAGAAGGCAACGAAGAGGCTTTGAAAGCAAGGCAGAATTGCAGGAAACAGATTTCAGGAGGTAGATTCGAATCGCCTTGAAAGCACATGAAAAGCGGCAAAACGTGGACAATGATGCCCTTGGCCAAAAAGGGCGTATGCGTTTTTTCCTGAATATATTCAGGAAAAAACGCATACGCCCTTTTTGGCCAACCAAGCAACCGGGAAAGGCAAATCAGCGCTCCAAAGAAGTCTCGCTTCCCAGCGGGCAAAAGGGCCATGCGGAAAAAAGTGTCCAAACCAGAAATGCAGGACCGGCCATGGAGAAATGGGAGCCTTGCTACGCTGATGGGCGGGATGTAAATTGCCAACAGCCACTCTGGAGAAGTGTACGGTGTGTCCTGAAACATCTAAAAAACACAGCTTGGAGAGCATAGGGCACTTCCACTCATGGGCGTATAAATTGGGAAAACTAAAAATCAGCAAGACACAGGCACCCCAAAGTTTAGGGCTGCTCTGTTGACAAGAACCCCCACTTCATTACACCTTAAATATCCTAGGAAAGAGAAAAGTGGATAAAGAACTTGTGGTCCTCATGTACAATGGAATATCACTCAGCCATGAAATCCACGTCATAAGGCTAGTAGCAGCACGATGAGTGGATTTAGGTACGACGATTCTAAATGAAATAAGTCACACAGAAAAAGACATTAATCATAAGATATCACTTATAGAGGGAATGTAAAAACCGCTACACTTGAACTGAATTACAAAACAGAACAGAGTCACACGTTTAGAAAACACACTATGGTTGCTGAACGGGAAAGGTGAGGTGGGGTGATGCATAAATCAAGGGTTTCAATATTAGCTCAGATACCGTTCCATAAACCCAATATGTAGTAGACAAGACCTACTCCTTGCTCAGTGAACTGGCCTCAACACCCCCTATTCACCGCACAAGAATATATCTGACTAGTAAGAATCTTCAAACCTATGTATTGATATCTCTCTGTAAGTGAGTCAATTGGGTGTAAAGCGGCCTAAACACAGCCGTGAAAAGCAGCTAAACCCCATTATAAAAATAAATTACTTTTCAAAACCCGTGAAACAAAGACAGTGAAAGAGAGAGAAATTCTTACAAAATTCGTTCAGGGGCTGTGATGCAACCTGGATTGACCATATCTAGACCCACAGCTGATTGAGACATAAGGGTGGACAATCTTGGGGCTGAGAGGTTTGGTGAGGTTGCGTGAGCCAACGCAGTCCCTTTAAAGTAATACTGCATGGTACCCATCCCATGGGTCCCAAATCTCCAGGTTCAAGGGCAACTTCCTACCTCGAAAACATGCATGAGAAACCCAGAAGATGGTACACCGTGTGATCGGGAAAGGTTTCTAAAACGCACCTCATTTCTCATCTCCTTGTGCTCGGGTTCGCCATTCCAGCCGCTTTACTAGCCATCTCCCTCCTTGGAGAATCAGCACCTTTAATCTCCTGTTCCGTACAGGTTGCAATTTGTCCTGAGGATGAACGGGAAGAGGGGAACCAATGAGAGACTAGCTCTAGGGGTTGAGACAGGCACAGGTCACTCTATTTTCCCATCAGGAAGAAGAATTAACCACAAGCTCAGCCTGCCCCCCAGAAACAGAAGAGGGCCTGAAGCAATCCTGCACTTTTGCGGCCAGCTCCCAAAAAAGCGACTGGATAAATGGAGCTCAGGGGCACTGCAATTCACAAACCTGCAGAGTTATAAATGATAACTCTCCTCCACAAATATATTGAGGGAAGGCAATGAAGAGGCTTTGAAAGCAAGGCAGAATTGCAGGAAACAGATTTCAGGAGGTAGATTCGAATCGCCTTGATAGCACTTGAAAAGCGGCAAAACGTGGACAATGATGCCCTTGGCCAAAAAGGGCGTATGCGTTTTTTCCTGAATATATTCAGGAAAAAACGCATACGCCCTTTTTGGCCAACCAAGCAACCTGGAAAGGCAAATCAGCGCTCCAAAGAACTCTCGCTTCCCAGCGGGCAAAAGGGCCATGCGGAAAAAGGTGTCCAAACCAGAAATGAAGGACCGGCCATGGAGAAATGGGAGCCTTGCTACGCTGATGGGCGGGATGTAAATTGCCAACAGCCACTCTGGAGAAGTGTACGGTGTGTCCTGAAACATCTAAAAAACACAGCTTCCAGAGCATAGGGCACTTCCACTCATGGGCGTATTAATTGGGAAAACTAAAAATCAGCAAGACACAGGCACCCCAAAGTTTAGGGCTGCTCTGTTGACAAGAACCCTCACTTCATTACACCTTAAATATCCTAGGAAAGAGAAAAGTGGATAAAGAAGTTGTGGTCCTCATGTACAATGGAATATCACTCAGCCATGAAATCCACGTCATAAGGCTAGTAGCAGCACGATGAGTGGATTTAGATACGACGATTCTAAATGAAATAAGTCACACAGAAAAAGACACTTATCATAAGATATCACTTATAGAGGGAATGTAAAAACCGCTACACTTGAACTGAATTACAAAACAGAACAGAGTCACACGTTTAGAAAACACACTATGGCTGCTGAACGGGAAAGGTGAGGTGGGGTGATGCATAAATCAAGGGTTTCAAATTAGCTCAGATACCGTTCCATAAACCCAATATGTAGTAGACAAGACCTACTCCTTGCTCAGTGAACTGGCCTCAACACCCCCTATTCACCGCACAAGAATATATCTGACTAGTAAGAATCTTCAAACCTATGTATTGATATCTCTCTGTAAGTGAGTCAATTGGGTGTAAAGCGGCCTAAACACAGCCGTGAAAAGCAGCTAAACCCCATTATAAAAATAAATTACTTTTCAAAACCCGTGAAACAAAGACAGTGAAAGAGAGAGAAATTCTTACAAAATTCGTTCAGGGGCTGTGATGCAACCTGGATTGACCATATCTAGACCCACAGCTGATTGAGACATAAGGGTGGACACTCTTGGGGCTGAGAGTTTTGGTGAGGTTGCGTGAGCCAACGCAGACCCTTTAAAGTAATACTGCATGGTACCCATCCCATGGGTCCCAAATCTCCAGGTTCAAGGGCATCTTCCTACGTCGAAAACATGCATGAGAAACCCAGAAGATGGTACACCGTGTGATCGGGAAAGGTTTCTAAAACGCCCCTCATTTCTCATCTCCTTGTGCTCGGGTTCGCCATTCCAGCCGCTTTACTAGCCATCTCCCTCCTTGGAGAATCAGCACCTTTAATCTCCTGTTCCGTAGAGGTTGCAATTTGTCCTGAGGATGAACGGCAAGAGGGGAACCAATGAGAGACTAGCTCTAGGGGTTGGGACAGGCACAGGTCACTCTATTTTCCCATCAGGAAGAAGAATTAACCACAAGCTCAGCCTGCCCCCCAGAACCAGAAGAGGGCCTGAAGCAATCCTGCACTTTTGCGGCCAGCTCCCAAAAAAGTGACTGGAAAAATGGAGCTCAGGGGCACTGCAATAAACAAACCTGCAGAGTTATAAACGATAACTCTCGTCCACAAATATATTGAGGGAAGGCAACGAAGAGGCATTGAAAGCAAGGCAGAATTGCAGGAAACAGATTTCAGGAGGTAGATTCGAATCGCCTTGAAAGCACATGAAAAGCGGCAAAACGTGGACAATGATGCCCTTGGCCAAAAAGGGCGTATGCGTTTTTTCCTGAATATATTCAGGAAAAAACGCATACGCCCTTCTTGGCCAACCAAGCAACCGGGAAAGGCAAATCAGCGCTCCAAAGAAGTCTCGCTTCCCAGCGGGCAAAAGGGCCATGCGGAAAAAAGTGTCCAAACCAGAAATGCAGGACCGGCCATGCAGAAATGGGAGCCTTGCTATGCTGATGGGCAGGATGTAAATTGCCAACAGCCACTCTGGAGAAGTGTACGGTGTGTCCTGAAACATCTAAAAAACACAGCTTGGAGAGCATAGGGCACTTCCACTCATGGGCGTATAAATTGGGAAAACTAAAAATCAGCAAGACACAGGCACCCCAAAGTTTAGGGCTGCTCTGTTGACAAGAACCCCCACTTCATTACACCTTAAATATCCTAGGAAAGAGAAAAGTGGATAAAGAACTTGTGGTCCTCATGTACAATGGAATATCACTCAGCCATGAAATCCACGTCATAAGGCTAGTAGCAGCACGATGAGTGGATTTAGGTACGACGATTCTAAATGAAATAAGTCACACAGAAAAAGACACTTATCATAAGATATCACTTATAGAGGGAATGTAAAAACCGCTACACTTGAACTGAATTACAAAACAGAACAGAGTCACACGTTTAGAAAACACACTATGGCTGCTGAACGGGAAAGGTGAGGTGGGGTGATGCATAAATCAAGGGTTTCAAATTAGCTCAGATACCGTTCCATAAACCCAATATGTAGTAGACAAGACCTACTCCTTGCTCAGTGAAATGGCCTCAACACCCCCTATTCACCGCACAAGAATATATCTGACTAGTAAGAATCTTCAAACCTATGTATTGATATCTCTCTGTAAGTGAGTCAATTGGGTGTAAAGCGGCCTAAACACAGCCGTGAAAAGCAGCTAAACCCAATTATAAAAATAAATTACTTTTCAAAACCCGTGAAACAAAGACAGTGAAAGAGAGAGAAATTCTTACAAAATTCGTTCAGGGGCTGTGATGCAAACTGGATTGACCATATCTAGACCCACAGCTGATTGAGACATAAGGGTGGACACTCTTGGGGCTGAGAGTTTTGGTGAGGTTGCGTGAGCCAACGCAGACCCTTTAAAGTAATACTGCATGGTACCCATCCCATGGGTCCCAAATCTCCAGGTTCAAGGGCATCTTCCTACGTCGAAAACATGCATGAGAAACCCAGAAGATGGTACACCGTGTGATCGGGAAAGGTTTCTAAAACGCCCCTCATTTCTCATCTCCTTGTGCTCGGGTTCGCCATTCCAGCCGCTTTACTAGCCATCTCCCTCCTTGGAGAATCAGCACCTTTAATCTCCTGTTCCGTAGAGGTTGCAATTTGTCCTGAGGATGAACGGCAAGAGGGGAACCAATGAGAGACTAGCTCTAGGGGTTGGGACAGGCACAGGTCACTCTATTTTCCCATCAGGAAGAAGAATTAACCACAAGCTCAGCCTGCCCCCCAGAACCAGAAGAGGGCCTGAAGCAATCCTGCACTTTTGCGGCCAGCTCCCAAAAAAGTGACTGGAAAAATGGAGCTCAGGGGCACTGCAATAAACAAACCTGCAGAGTTATAAACGATAACTCTCGTCCACAAATATATTGAGGGAAGGCAACGAAGAGGCATTGAAAGCAAGGCAGAATTGCAGGAAACAGATTTCAGGAGGTAGATTCGAATCGCCTTGAAAGCACATGAAAAGCGGCAAAACGTGGACAATGATGCCCTTGGCCAAAAAGGGCGTATGCGTTTTTTCCTGAATATATTCAGGAAAAAACGCATACGCCCTTTTTGGCCAACCAAGCAACCGGGAAAGGCAAATCAGCGCTCCAAAGAAGTCTCGCTTCCCAGCGGGCAAAAGGGCCATGCGGAAAAAAGTGTCCAAACCAGAAATGCAGGACCGGCCATAGAGAAATGGGAGCCTTGCTACACTGATGGGCGGGATGTAAATTGCCAACAGCCACTCTGGAGAAGTGTACGGTGTGTCCTGAAACATCTAAAAAACACAGCTTGGAGAGCATAGGGCACTTCCACTCATGGGCGTATAAATTGGGAAAACTAAAAATCAGCAAGACACAGGCACCCCAAAGTTTAGGGCTGCTCTGTTGACAAGAACCCCCACTTCATTACACCTTAAATATCCTAGGAAAGAGAAAAGTGGATAAAGAACTTGTGGTCCTCATGTACAATGGAATATCACTCAGCCATGAAATCCACGTCATAAGGCTAGTAGCAGCACGATGAGTGGATTTAGGTACGACGATTCTAAATGAAATAAGTCACACAGAAAAAGACACTTATCATAAGATATCACTTATAGAGGGAATGTAAAAACCGCTACAATTGAACTGAATTACAAAACAGAACAGAGTCACACGTTTAGAAAACACACTATGGTTGCTGAACGGGAAAGGTGAGGTGGGGTGATGCATAAATCAAGGGTTTCAAATTAGCTCAGATACCGTTCCATAAACCCAATATCTACTAGACAAGACCTACTCCTTGCTCAGTGAACTGGCCTCAACACCCCCTATTCACCGCACAAGAATATATCTGACTAGTAATAATCTTCAAACCTATGTATTGATATCTCTCTGTAAGTGAGTCAATTGGGTGTAAAGCGGCCTAAACACAGCCGTGAAAAGCAGCTAAACCCCATTATAAAAATAAATTACTTTTCAAAACCCGTGAAACAAAGACAGTGAAAGAGAGAGAAATTCTTACAAAATTCGTTCAGGGGCTGTCATGCAACCTGGATTGACCATATCTAGACTCACAGCTGATTGAGACATAAGGGTGGACACTCTTGGGGCTGAGAGTTTTGGTGAGGTTGCGTGAGCCAACGCAGACCCTTTAAAGTAATACGGCATGGTACCCATCCCATGGGTCCCAAATCTCCAGGTTCAAGGGCATCTTCCTACGTCGAAAACATGCATGAGAAACCCAGAAGATGGTACACCGTGTGATCGGGAAAGGTTTCTAAAACGCCCCTCATTTCTCATCTCCTTGTGCTCGGGTTCGCCATTCCAGCCGCTTTACTAGCCATCTCCCTCCTTGGAGAATCAGCACCTTTAATCTCCTGTTCCGTACAGGTTGAAATTTGTCCTGAGGATGAACGGGAAGAGGGGAACCAATGAGAGACTAGCTCTAGGGGTTGGGACAGGCACAGGTCACACTATTTTCCCATCAGGAAGAAGAATTAACCACAAGCTCAGCCTGCCCCCCAGAACCAGAAGAGGGCCTGAAGCAATCCTGCACTTTTGCGGCTAGCTCCCAAAAAAGCGACTGGAAAAATGGAGCTCAGGGGCACTGCAATTCACAAACCTGCAGAGTTATAAATGATAACTCTCGTCCACAAATATATTGAGAGAAGGCAACGAAGAGGCTTTGAAAGCAAGGCAGAATTGCAGGAAACAGATTTCAGGAGGTAGATTCGAATCGCCTTGAAAGCACATGAAAAGCGGCAAAACGTGGACAATGATGCCCTTGGCCAAAAAGGGCGTATGCGTTTTTTCCTGAATATATTCAGGAAAAAACGCATACGCCCTTTTTGGCCAACCAAGCAACCTGGAAAGGCAAATCAGTGCTGCAAAGAAGTCTCGCTTCTCAGGGGGAAAAAGGGCCATGCGGAAAAAAGTGTCAAAACCAGAAATGCAGGAGCGGCCATGGAGAAATGGGAGCCTTGCTACGCTGATGGGAGGGATGTAAATTGCCAACAGCCACTCTGGAGAAGTGTACGGTGTGTCCTGAAACACCTAAAAAACACAGCTTGGAGAGCATAGGGCACTTCCACTCATGGGCGTATAAATTGGGAAAACTAAAAATCAGCAAGACACAGGCACTCCAAAGTTTAGGGCTGCTCTGTTGACAAGAACCACCACTTCATTACATCTTAAATATCCTAGGAAAGAGAAAAATAGATAAAGAAGTTGGGGTCCTCATGTACAATGGAATATCACTCAGCCATGAAATCAACGTCATAAGGCTAGTAGCAGCACGATGAGTGGATTTAGGTACGACGATTCTAAGTGAAATAAGTCACACAGAAAAAGACACTTATCATAAGATAGCACTTATAGAGGGAATGTAAAAACCGCTACACTTGAAGTGAATTACAAAACAGAACATAGTCACACGTTTAGAAAACAAACTATGGCTGCTGAACGGGAAAGGTGAGGTGGGGTGATGCATAAAACAAGGGTTTCAAATTAGCTCCGATACCGTTCCATAAACCCAATATGTAATAGACAAGACCTACTCCTTGCTCAGTGAACTGGACTCAACACCCCCTATTCACCGCACAAGAATATATCTGACTAGTAAGAATCTTCAAACCTATCTATTGATATCTCTCTGTAAGTGAGTCAAGGGGCTGTAACACGGCATAAACACAGCCGTGAAAAGCAGCTAAACCCCATTATAAAAATAAATTTCTTTTCAAAACCCGTGAAACAAAGACAGTGAAAGAGAGAGAAATTCTTACAAAATTCGTTCAAGGGCTGTGATGCAACCTGGATTGACCATATCTAGACCCACAGCCGATTGAGACATAAGGGTGGACACTCTTGGGGCTGAGAGGTTTGGTGAGGTTGGGTGAGCCAACGCAGACCCTTTCAAGTAATACTGCATGGTACCCGTCCCATGGGTCCCAAATCTCCATGGCTCAAGGGCATCTTCCTACATCGAAAACATGCATGAGAAACCCAGAAGATGGTACACCGTGTGATCGGGAAAGGTTTCTAAAACGCACCTCATTTCTCATCTCCTTGTGCTCTGGTTCGCCATTGCAGCCCCTTTACTAGCCTTCTCCCTCCTTGGAGAATCAGCACCTTTAAACTCCTGTTCCGTAGAGTTTGCAATTTGTCCTGAGGATGAACGGGAAGAGGGGGAACCAAAGAGAGACTAGCTCTAGGTGTTGGGACAGGCACAGGTCACTCTATTTTCCCATCAGGAAGAAGAATGAAGCACAAGCTCAGCCTGCCCCCCAGAACCAGAAGAGGGCCTGAAGCAATCCTGCGCTTTTGCGGCCAGCTCCCAAAAAAGCGAGTTGAAAAATGGAGCTCAGGGGCACTGCAATTAACAAACCTGCAGTGTTTTAAATGATAACTCTCGTCCACAAATATATTAAGGGAAGGCAATGAAGAGGCTTTGAAAGCAAGGCAGAATTGCAGGAAACAGATTTCAGGAGGTAGATTCGAATCGCCTTGAAAGCACATGAAAAGCGGCAAAACGTGGACAATGATGCACTTGGCTAAAAAGGGCGTATGCGTTCTTTCCTGAATATATTCAGGAAAAAACGCATACGCCCTTTTTGGCCAACCAAGCAACCTGGAAAGGCAAATCAGCGCTACAAAGAAGTCTCGCATCCCAGCGGTCAAAAGGGCCATGCAGAAAAAAGTTTCAAAACCAGAAATGCAGGAGCGGCCATGGAGAAATGGGAGACTTGCTACGCTGATGGGCGGGATGTAAATTGCAAACAGTCACTCTGGAGAAGTGTACGGTGTGTCCTGAAACATCTAAAAAACACAGCTTGGAGCGCATAGGGCACTTCCACTCATGGGCGTATAAATTGGGAAAACTAAAAATCAGCAAGACACAGGCACCCCAAAGTTTAGGGCTGCTCTGTTGACAAGAACCCCCACTTCATTACACCTTAAATATCCTAGGAAAGAGAAAAATGGATAAAGAAGTTGGGGTCCTCATGTACAATGGAATATCACTCAGCCATGAAATCAACGTCATAAGGCTAGTAGCAGCACGATGAGTGGATTTAGGTACGACGATTCTAAGTGAAATAAGTCACACAGAAAAAGACACTTATCATAAGATAGCACTTATAGAGGGAATGTAAAAACCGCTACAGTTGAAGTGAATTACAAAACAGAACATAGTCACACGTTTAGAAAACAAACTATGGCTGCTGAACGGGAAAGGTGAGGTGGGGTGATGCATAAAACAAGGGTTTCAAATTAGCTCCGATACCGTTCCATAAACCCAATATGTAATAGACAAGACCTACTCCTTGCTCAGTGAACTGGACTCAACACCCTCTATTCACCGCACAAGAATATATCTGACTAGTAAGAATCTTCAAACCTATCTATTGATATCTCTCTGTAAGTGAGTCAAGGGGGTGTAAAGCGGCATAAACACAGCCGTGAAAAGCAGCTAAACCCCATTATAAAAATAAATTACTTTTCAAAACCCGTGAAACAAAGACAGTGAAAGAGAGAGCAATTCTTACAAAATTCGTTCAAGGGCTGTGATGCAACCTGCATTGACCATATCTAGACCCACAGCCGATTGAGACATAAGGGTGGACACTCTTGGGGCTGAGAGGTTTGGTGAGGTTGGGTGAGCCAACGCAGACCCTTTCAAGTAATACTGCATGGTACCCGTCCCATGGGTCCCAAATCTCCAGGTTCAAGGGCATCTTCCTACATCGAAAACAGGCATGAGCAACACAGAAGATGGCACACCGTGTGATCGGGAAAGGTTTCTAAAACGCACCTCATTTCTCATCTCCTTGTGCTCGGGTTCGCCATTGCAGCCCCTTTACTAGCCTTCTCCCTCCTTGGAGAATCAGCACCTTTAAACTCCTGTTCCGTAGAGTTTGCAATTTGTCCTGAGGATGAACGGGAAGAGGGGGAACCAAAGAGAGACTAGCTCTAGGTGTTGGGACAGGCACAGGTCACTCTATTTTCCCATCAGGAAGAAGAATTAAGCACAAGCTCAGCCTGCCCCCCAGAACCAGAAGAGGGCCTGAAGCAATCCTGCGCTTTTGCGGCCAGCTCCCAAAAAAGCGAGTTGAAAAATGGAGCTCAGGGGCACTGCAATTAACAAACCTGCAGTGTTTTAAATGATAACTCTCGTCCACAAATATATTAAGGGAAGGCAACGAAGAGGCTTTGAAAGCAAGGCAGAATTGCAGGAAACAGATTTCAGGAGGTAGATTCGAATCACCTTGAAAGCACATGAAAAGCGGCAAATCGTGGACAATGATGCACTTGGCTAAAAAGGGCGTATGCGTTTTTTCCTGAATATATTCAGGAAAAAACGCATACGCCCTTTTTGGCCAACCAAGCAACCTGGAAAGGCAAATCAGCGCTATAAAGAAGTCTCGCATCCCAGCGGTCAAAAGGGCCATGCAGAAAAAGTTTCAAAACCAGAAATGCAGGAGCGGCCATGGAGAAATGGGAGAATTGCTACGCTGATGGGCGGGATGTAAATTGCAAACAGTCACTCTGGAGAAGTGTACGGTGTGTCCTGAAACATCTAAAAAACACAGCTTGGAGAGCATAGGGCACTTCCACTCATGGGCGTATACATTGGGAAAACTAAAAATCAGCAAGACACAGGCACCCCAAAGTTTAGGGCTGCTCTGTTGACAAGAACCCCCACTTCATTACACCTTAAATATCCTAGGAAAGAGAAAAATGGATAAAGAAGTTGGGGTCCTCATGTACAATGGAATATCACTCAGCCATGAAATCAACGTCATAAGGCTAGTAGCAGCACGATGAGTGGATTTAGGTACGACGATTCTAAGTGAAATAAGTCACACAGAAAAAGACACTTATCATAAGATAGCACTTATAGAGGGAATGTAAAAACCGCTACAGTTGAAGTGAATTACAAAACAGAACATAGTCACACGTTTAGAAAACAAACTATGGCTGCTGAACGGGAAAGGTGAGGAGGGTGATGCATAAAACAAGGGTTTCAAATTAGCTCCGATACCGTTCCATAAACCCAATATGTAATAGACAAGACCTACTCCTTGCTCAGTGAACTGGACTCAACACCCCCTATTCACCGCACAAGAATATATCTGACTAGTAAGAATCTTCAAACCTATCTATTGATATCTCTCTGTAAGTGAGTCAAGGGGGTGTAAAGCGGCATAAACACAGCCGTGAAAAGCAGCTAAACCCCATTATAAAAATAAATTACTTTTCAAAACCCGTGAAACAAAGACAGTGAAAGAGAGAGAAATTCTTACAAAATTCGTTCAAGGGCTGTGATGCAACCTGGATTGACCATATCTAGACACACAGCCGATTGAGACATAAGGGTGGACACTCTTGGGGCTGAGAGGTTTGGTGAGGTTGGGTGAGCCAACGCAGACCCTTTCAAGTAATACTGCATGGTACCCGTCCCATGGGTCCCAAATCTCCAGGTTCAAGGGCATCTTCCTACATCGAAAACATGCATGAGCAACACAGAAGATGGCACACCGTGTGATCGGGAAAGGTTTCTAAAACGCACCTCATTTCTCATCTCCTTGTGCTCGGGTTCGCCATTGCAGCCCCTTTACTAGCCTTCTCCCTCCTTGGAGAATCAGCACCTTTAAACTCCTGTTCCGTAGAGTTTGCAATTTGTCCTGAGGATGAACCCGAAGAGGGGGAACCAAAGAGAGACAAGCTCTAGGTGTTGGGACAGGCACAGGTCACTCTATTTTCCCATCAGGAAGAAGAATTAAGCACAAGCACAGCCTGCACCCCAGAACCAGAAGAGGGCCTGAAGCAATCCTGCGCTTCTGCGGCCAGCTCCCAAAAAAGCGAGTTGAAAAATGGAGCTCAGGGGCACTGCAATTAACAAACCTGCAGTGTTTTAAATGATAACTCTCGTCCACAAATATATTAAGGGAAGGCAACGAAGAGGCTTTGAAAGCAAGGCAGAATTGCAGGAAACAGATTTCAGGAGGTAGATTCGAATCGCCTTGAAAGCACATGAAAAGCGGCAAAACGTGGACAATGATGCACTTGGCTAAAAAGGGCGTATGCTTTTTTTCCTGAATATATTCAGGAAAAAACTCATACGCCCTTTTTGGCCAACCAAGCAACCTGGAAAGGCAAATCAGCGCTACAAAGAAGTCTCGCATCCCAGCGGTCAAAAGGGCCATGCAGAAAAAAGTTTCAAAACCAGAAATGCAGGAGCGGCCATGGAGAAATGGGAGACTTGCTACGCTGATGGGCGGGATGTAAATTGCAAACAGTCACTCTGGAGAAGTGTACGGTGTGTCCTGAAACATCTAAAAAATACAGCTTGGAGCGCATAGGGCACTTCCACTCATGGGCGTATAAATTGGGAAAACTAAAAATCAGCAAGACACAGGCACCCCAAAGTTTAGGGCTGCTCTGTTGACAAGAACCCCCACTTCATTACACCTTAAATATCCTAGGAAAGAGAAAAATGGATAAAGAAGTTGGGGTCCTCATGTACAATGGAATATCACTCAGCCATGAAATCCACGTCATAAGGCTAGTAGCAGCACGATGAGTGGATTTAGGTACGACGAATCTAAGTGAAATAAGTCACACAGAAAAAGACACTTATCATAAGATAGCACTTATAGAGGGAATGTAAAAACCGCTACAGTTGAAGTGAATTACAAAACAGAACATAGTCACACGTTTAGAAAACAAACTATGGCTGCTGAACGGGAAAGGTGAGGTGGGGTGATGCATAAAACAAGGGTTTCAAATTAGCTCCGATACCGTTCCATAAACCCAATATGTAATAGACAAGACCTACTCCTTGCTCAGTGATCTGGACTCAACACCCCCTATTCACCGCACAAGAATATATCTGACTAGTAAGAATCTTCAAACCTATCTATTGATATCTCTCTGTAAGTGAGTCAAGGGGGTGTAAAGCGGCATAAACACAGCCGTGAAAAGCAGCTAAACCCCATTATAAAAATAAATTACTTTTCAAAACCCGTGAAACAAAGACAGTGAAAGAGAGAGAAATTCTTACAAAATTCGTTCAGGGGCTGTGATGCAACCTGGATTGACCATATCTAGACCCACAGCTGATTGAGACATAAGGGTGGACACTCTTGGGGCTGAGAGGTTCGGTGAGGTTGGGGGAGCCAACGTAGACCCTTTCAAGTAATACTGCATGCTACCCATCCCATGGGTCCCAAACCTCCAGGTTCAAGGGCATCTTCCTACATCGAAAACATGCATGAGAAACCCAGAAGATGGTACACCGTGTGATCGGGAAAGGTTTCTAAAACGCATCTCATTTCTCATCTCCTTTGCTCGGGTTCGCCATTCCACCCGATTTACTAGCCATCTCCCTCCTTGGAGAATCAGCACCTTTAACCTCCTGTTCAGTACAGGTTGCAAATTGTCCTGATCATGAACGGGAAGTGGGGGAACCAATGAGAGACTACCTCTAGTGGTTGGGACAGGCACAGGTCCCTCTATTTTCCCATCAGGAAGAAGAATTAACCACAGCTTCAGCCTGCACCCCAGAACCAGAAGAGGGCCTGAAGCAATCCTGCGCTTTTGCGGCCAGCTCCCAAAAAGCGACTTGAAAAATGGAGCTCTTGGGTACTGCAATTCACAAACCTGCAGAGTTATAAATGATAACTCTCGTCCACAAATATATTGAGGGAAGGAAACGAAGGGGCTTTGAAAGCAAGGCAGAATTGCAGGAAACAGATTTCAGGAGGTAGATTCGAATCGCTTTGAAAGCACATGAAAAGTGGCAAAACGTGGACAATGATGGCCTTGGCCAAAAAGGGCGTATGCGTTTTTTCCTGAATATATTCAGGAAAAAACGCATACGCCCTTTTTGGCCAACCAAGTAACCTGGAAAGGCAAATCAGCGCTCCAAAGAAGTCTCGCTTCCCAGCGGGCAAAAGGGCCATGCGGAAAAAAGTGTCAAAACCAGAAATGCAGGACCGGCCATGGAGAAATG
The DNA here is from genome assembly GCF_949987535.1 of Balaenoptera acutorostrata. Taxonomy (NCBI): domain Eukaryota; kingdom Metazoa; phylum Chordata; class Mammalia; order Artiodactyla; family Balaenopteridae; genus Balaenoptera; species Balaenoptera acutorostrata. Next base: position 221,408 of record NW_026645522.1, read on the forward strand.
GGAGCCTTGCTACGCTGATGGGTGGGATGTAAACTGCCAACAGCCACTCTGGAGAAGTGTACGGTGTGTTCTGAAAGATATAAAAAACACAGCTTGTAGAGCATAGGGCACTTCCACTCATGGACGTATAAATTGGGAAAACTAAAAATCAGCAAGACACAGGCACCCAAAAGTTTAGGTCTACTCTGTTGACAAGAACACCCACTTCTTTACACCTTCAATATCCTAGGAAAGAGAAAAATGGATAAAGAAGTTGTGGTCCTCATGTACAATGGAATATCACTCAGCCATGAAATCAACGTCATAAGGCTAGTAGCAGCACGATGAGTGGATTTAGGTACGACGATTCTAAGTGAAATAAGTCACACAGAAAAAGACACTTATCATAAGATATCACTTATAGAGGGAATGTAAAAACCGCTACACTTGAACTGAATTGCAAAACAGAACAGAGTCAGACGTTTAGAAAACACACTATGGCTGCTGAACGGGAAAGGTGAGGTGGGGTGATGCATAAAACAAGGGTTTCAAATTAGCTCAGATACAGTTCCATAAACCCAATATGTAAGAGACAAGACCTATTTCTTTTTCAGTGAACTGGACTCAACACCCCCTATTCACCGCACAAGAATATATCTGACTAGTAAGAATCTTCAAACCTATGTATTGATATCTCTCTGTAAGTGAGTCAAGGGGGTGTAAAGCGGCATAAACACAGCCGTGAAAAGCAGCTAAACCCGATTATAAAAATAAATTACTTTTAAAAACCAGTGAAACAAAGACAGTGAAAGAGAGAGAAATTCTTACAAAATTCGTTCAGAGGCTGTGATGCAACCTGGATTGACCATATCTAGACCCACAGCTGATTGAGACATAAGGGTGGACACTCTTGGGGCTGAGAGGTTCGGTGAGGTTGGGTGGGCCAACGCAGACCCTTTCAAGTAATACTGCATGGTACCCATCCCATGGGTCCCAAATTTCCAGGTTCAAGGGCATCTTCCTACATCGAAAACAGGCATGAGAAACCCAGAAGATGGGACACCGTGTGATCGGGAATGGTTTCCAAAACGCACCTCATTTCTCATCTCCTTTGCTCGGGTTCGCCATTCCAGCCGATTTACTAGCCATCTCCCTCCTTGGAGAATCAGCACCTTTAACCTCCTTTTCCGTACAGGTTGCAATTTGTCCTGAGGATGAACGGGAAGAGGGGGAACCAATGAGAGACTAGCTCTAGGTGTTGGGACAGGCACAGGTCACTCTATTTTCCCATCAGGAAGAAGAATTAAGCACAAGCTCAGCCTGCCCCCCAGAACCAGAAGAGGGCCTGAAGCAATCCTGCGCTTTTGCGGCCAGCTCCAAAAAAGCGAGTGGAAAAATGGAGCTCAGGGGCACTGCAATTCACAAACCTGCAGAGTTTTAAATGATAACTCTCGTCCACAAATATATTAAGGGAAGGCAACGAAGAGGCTTTGAAAGCAAGGCAGAATTGCAGGAAACAGATTTCAGGAGGTAGATTCGAATCGCCTTGAAAGCACATGAAAAGCGGCCAAACGTGGACAATGATGCCCTTGGCCAAAAAGGGCGTATGCGTTTTTTCCTGAATATATTCAGGAAAAAACGCATACGCCCTTTTTGGCCAACCAAGCAACCTGGAAAGGCAAATTAGCGCTCCAAAGAAGTCTCGCTTCAAAGCGGGCAAAAGGGCCATGCGGAAAAAAGTGTCCAAACCAGAAATGCAGGACCGGCCATGGAAAAATGGGAGCCTTGCTATGCTGATGGGTGGGTTGTAAATTGCCAACAGCCACTCTGGAGAAGTGTACGGTGTGTCCTGAAACATCTAAAAAACATACCTTGGAGCGCATAGGGCACTTCCACTCATGGGCGTATAAATTGGGAAAACTAAATATCAGCAAGACACTGGCACCCCAAAGTTTAGGGCTGCTCTGTTGACAAGAAACCCCACTTCATTACACCTTAAATATCCTAGGAAAGAGAAAAATGGATAAAGAAGTTGGGGTCCTCATGTACAATGGAATATCACTCAGCCATGAAATCAACGTCATAAGGCTAGTAGAAGCACGATGAGTGGATTTAGGTACGACGATTCTAAGTGAAATAAGTCACACAGAAGAAGACACTTTTCCTAAGATATCACTTATAGAGGGAATGTAAAAACCGCTACACTTGAACTGAATTAGAAAACAGAACAGAGTCACACGTTTAGAAAAAACACTATGTCTGCTGAACGGGAAAGGTGAGGTGGGGTGATGCATAAAACAAGGGTTTCAAATTAGCTCCTATACCCTTCCCTAAACCCAATATGTAATAGACAAGTCCTACTCCTTGCTCAGTTAACTGGATTCAACACCCCCTATTCACCGCACAAGAATATATCTGACTAGTAAGAATCTTCAAACCTATGTATTGATATCTCTCTGTAAGTGAGTCAAGGGGCTGTAACACGGCATAAACACAGCCGTGAAAAGCAGCTAAACCCCATTATAAAAATAAATTTCTTTTCAAAACCTGTGAAACAAAGACAGTGAAAGAGAGAGAAATTCTTACAAAATTCGTTCAGGGGCTGTGATGCAACCTGGATTGACCATATCTAGACCCACAGCTGATTGAGACATAAGGGTGGACACTCTTGGGGCTGAGAGGTTCGGTGAGGTTGGGGGAGCCAACGCAGACCCTTTCAAGTAATACTGCATGGTACCCATCCCATGGGTCCCAAATCTCCAGGTTCAAGGCCATCTTCCTACATCGAAAACAGGCATGAGAAACCCAGAAGATGGTACACCGTGTGATCGGGAAAGGTTTCTAAAACGCACCTCATTTCTCATCTCCTTGGCTCGGGTTCGCCATTCCAGCCGATTTACTAGCCATCTCCCTCCTTGGAGAATCAGCACCTTTAACCTCCTGTTCCGTACAGGTTGCAATTTGTCCTGAGGATGAACGGGAAGAGGGGGAACCAATGAGAGACTAGCTCTAGGTGTTGGGACAGGCACAGGTCACTCTATTTTCCCATCAGGAAGAAGAATTAAGCACAAGCTCAGCCTGCCCCCCAGAACCAGAAGAGGGCCTGAAGCAATCCTGCGCTTTTGCGGCCAGCTCCCAAAAAAGCGAGTGGAAAAATGGAGCTCAGGGGCACTGCAATTCACAAACCTGCAGAGTTATAAATCATAACTCTCGTCCACAAATATATTGAGGGAAGGCAACGAAGAGGATTTGAAAGCAAGGCAGAATTGCAGGAAACAGATTTCAGGAGGTAGATTCGAATCGCCTTGAAAGTACATGAAAAGCGGCAAAACGTGGACAATGATGCCCTTGGCCAAAAAGGGCGTATGCGTTTTTTCCTGAATATATTCAGGAAAAAAACGCATACGCCCTTTTTGGCCAACCAAGCAACCTGGAAAGGCAAATCAGCGCTCCAAAGAAGTCTGGCTTCCCAGCGGGCAAAAGGGCCATGCGGAAAAAAGTGTCAAAACCAGAAATGCAGGACCGGCCATGGAGAAATGGGAGCCTGGCTACGCTGATGGGCGGGATGTAAATTGCCAACAGCCGCTCTGGAGAGGTGTACGGTGTGTCCTGAAACATCTAAAAAACACAGCTTGGAGAGCATAGGGCACTTCCACTCATGGGCCTATAAATTGGGAAAACTAAAAATCAGCAAGACACAGGCACCCCAAAGTTTAGGGCGCTCTGTTGACAAGAACCCCCACTTCATTACACCTTAAATATCCTAGGAAAGAGAAAAATGGATAAAGAAGTTCGGGTCCGCATGTACAATGGAATATCACTCAGCCATGAAATCAACGTCATAAGGCTAGTAGCAGCACGATGAGTGGATTTAGGTACGACGATTCTAAGTGAAATAAGTCACACAGAAAAAGACACTTATCATAAGATATCACTTACAGAGGGAATGTAAAAACCGCTACACTTGAACTGAATTACAAAACAGAACAGAGTCACACGTTTAGAAAGCACACTATGGCTGCTGAACGGGAAAGGTGAGGTGGGGTGATGCATCAAACAAGGGTTTCAAATTAGCTCCGATTCCGTTCCATAAACCCAATGGGTAATAAACAAGACCTACTCCTTGCTCAGTGAACTGGACTCAACACCCCCTATTCACCGGACAAGCATATATCTGACTAGTAAGAATCTTCAAACCTATGTATTGATATCTCTCGGTAAGTGAGTCAAGGGGGTGTAAAGCGGCATAAACACAGCCGTGAAAAGCAGCTACACCCCATTATAAAAATAAATTACTTTTCAAAACCCGTGAAACAAAGACAGTGAAAGAGAGAGAAATTCTTACAAAATTCGTTCAGGGGCTGTGATGCAACCTGGATTGACCATATCTAGACCCACAGCTGATTGAGACATAAGGGTGGACACTCTTGGGGCTGAGAGGTTTGGTGAGGTTGGGTGAGCCAACGCAGACCCTTTAAAGTAATACTGCATGGTACCCATCCCATGGGTCCCAAATCTCCAGGTCCAAGGGCAACTTCCTACCTCGAAAACATGCATGAGAAACCCAGAAGATGGTACACCGTGTGATCGGGAAAGGTTTCTAAAACGCACCTCATTTCTCATTTCCTTGTGCTCGGGTTCGCCATTCCAGCCGCTTTACTAGCCATCTCCCTCCTTGGAGAATCAGCACCTTTAACCTCCTGTTCCATACAGGTTGCAATTTGTCCTGAGGTTGAACGGGAAGAGGGGGAACCAATGAGAGACTAGCTCTAGGTGTTGGGACAGGCACAGGTCACTCTAGTTTCCCAACAGGAAGAAGAATTAACCACAGGCTCATCCTGCCCCCCAGAACTAGAAGAGGGCCTGAAGCAATCCTGCACTTATGCGGCCAGCTCCCAAAAAAGCGAGTGGAAAAATGGAGCTCAGGGGCACTGTAATTCACAAACCTGCAGAGTTATAAATCATAACTCTCGTCCACAAATATATTGAGGGAAGGCAACGAAGAGGATTTGAAAGCAAGGCAGAATTGCAGGAAACAGATTTCAGGAGGTAGATTCGAATCGCCTTGAAAGCACATGAAAAGAGGCAAAACGTGGACAATGATGCCCTTGGCCAAAAAGGGCGTATGCGTTTTTTCCTGAATATATTCAGGAAAAAACGCATACGCCCTTTTTGGCCAACCAAGCAACCTGGAAAGGCAAATCAGCGCTCCAAAGAAGTCTGGCTTCCCAGCGGGCAAAAGGGCCATGCGGAAAAAAGTGTCAAAACCAGAAATGCAGGACCGGCCATGGAGAAATGGGAGCCTGGCTACGCTGATGGGCGGGATGTAAATTGCCAACAGCCGCTCTGGAGAGGTGTACGGTGTGTCCTGAAACATCTAAAAAACACAGCTTGGAGAGCATAGGGCACTTCCACTCATGGGCCTATAAATTGGGAAAACTAAAAATCAGCAAGACACAGGCACCCCAAAGTTTAGGGCGCTCTGTTGACAAGAACCCCCACTTCATTACACCTTAAATATCCTAGGAAAGAGAAAAATGGATAAAGAAGTTCGGGTCCGCATGTACAATGGAATATCACTCAGCCATGAAATCAACGTCATAAGGCTAGTAGCAGCACGATGAGTGGATTTAGGTACGACGATTCTAAGTGAAATAAGTCACACAGAAAAAGACACTTATCATAAGATATCACTTACAGAGGGAATGTAAAAACCGCTACACTTGAACTGAATTACAAAACAGAACAGAGTCACACGTTTAGAAAGCACACTATGGCTGCTGAACGGGAAAGGTGAGGTGGGGTGATGCATCAAACAAGGGTTTCAAATTAGCTCCGATTCCGTTCCATAAACCCAATGGGTAATAAACAAGACCTACTCCTTGCTCAGTGAACTGGACTCAACACCCCCTATTCACCGGACAAGCATATATCTGACTAGTAAGAATCTTCAAACCTATGTATTGATATCTCTCGGTAAGTGAGTCAAGGGGGTGTAAAGCGGCATAAACACAGCCGTGAAAAGCAGCTACACCCCATTATAAAAATAAATTACTTTTCAAAACCCGTGAAACAAAGACAGTGAAAGAGAGAGAAATTCTTACAAAATTCGTTCAGGGGCTGTGATGCAACCTGGATTGACCATATCTAGACCCACAGCTGATTGAGACATAAGGGTGGACACTCTTGGGGCTGAGAGGTTTGGTGAGGTTGGGTGAGCCAACGCAGACCCTTTAAAGTAATACTGCATGGTACCCATCCCATGGGTCCCAAATCTCCAGGTCCAAGGGCAACTTCCTACCTCGAAAACATGCATGAGAAACCCAGAAGATGGTACACCGTGTGATCGGGAAAGGTTTCTAAAACGCACCTCATTTCTCATTTCCTTGTGCTCGGGTTCGCCATTCCAGCCGCTTTACTAGCCATCTCCCTCCTTGGAGAATCAGCACCTTTAACCTCCTGTTCCATAGAGATTGCAATTTGTCCTGAGGTTGAACGGGAAGAGGGGGAACCAATGAGAGACTAGCTCTAGGTGTTGGGACAGGCACAGGTCACTCTAGTTTCCCAACAGGAAGAAGAATTAACCACAGGCTCATCCTGCCCCCCAGAACCAGAAGAGGGCCTGAAGCAATCCTGCACTTTTGCGGCCAGCTCCCATAAAAGCGACTTGAAAACTGGAGCTCAGGGGCACTGCAATTCACAAACCTGCAGAGTTATAAATGACAACTCTCGTCCACAAATATATTGAGGGAAGGCAACGAAGAGGATTTGAAAGCAAGGCAGAATTGCAGGAAACAGATTTCAGGAGGTAGATTCGAATACCCTTGAAAGCACACGAAAAGCGGCAAAACGTGGACAATGATGCCCTTGGCCAAAAAGGGCGTATGCGTTTTTTCCTGAATATATTCAGGAAAAAACGCATACGCCCTTTTTGGCCCACCAAGCAACGTGGAAAGGCAAATCAGCGCTACAAAGTAGTCTCGCTTCCCATCGGTCAAAAGGGCCATGCTGAAAAATGTGTCAAAACCAGAAATGCAGGACAGGCCATGGAGAAATGGGAGCCTTGCTACGCTGATGGGCGGGATGTAAATTGCCAACAGCCACTCTGGAGAAGTGTACGGTGTGTCCTGAAACATCTAAAAAACACAGCTTAGAGAGCATAGGGCACTTCCACTCATGGGTGTATAAATTGGGAAAATTAAAAATCAGCAAGACCCAGGCACCCCAAAGTTTAGGGCTGCTCTGTTGACAAGAACCTCCACTTCATTACACCTTAAATATCCCAGGAAAGAGAAAAATGGATAAAGAAATTTTGGTCCTTATGTACAATGGAATATCACTCAGCCATGAAATCAATGTCATAAGACTAGTAGCAGCATGATGAGTGGATTTAGGTACGAAGATCTAAGAGAAATAAGTCACACAGAAAAAGACACTTATCATAAGATATCACTTATAGAGGGAATGTAAAAACCGCTACACTTGAACTGAATTACAAAACAGAACAGAGTCACACGTTTAGTTAACACAGTATGGCTGCTGAACGGGAAAGGTGAGATGGGGTGATGCATAAAACAGGGGTTTCAAATTAGCTCCAATACCGTTCCATAAACCCAATAGGTAATAGACAAGACCTACTCCTTGCTCAGTGAACTGGACTCAACACCCCCTATTCACCGCACAAGACTATATCTGACTAGTAAGAATCTTAAAACCTATGTATTGATATCTCTCTGTAAGTGAGTCAAGTGGGTGTAAAGCGGCATAGACACAGCAGTGAAAAGCAGCTAAACCTAATTATAAAAATAAACTACTTTTAAATACCCATGAAACAAAGACTTTGAAAGAGAGAGAAATTCTCACACAATTCATTCAGGGGCTGTGATGCAACCTAGATTGACCATATGTAGATCCACAGCTGGATGAGACATAAGGGTGGACACCTTTGGGGCTGAAGGCTCCTTCCCTAGTTAGCAGATTGGAGAACGTGGTAAGGCTGCCGCCCTCTGGCCGTTACCTGCCAAAGCAGCTTTCAAACCTGTGCTAATGGTCACTTCATATGAACAAGTACTTCAGGGCTGTAAATGAAACCTGCCTTCAAAATGTCTTGAGGGAGATAATGGCCAAAAATTTTCAAAATGTGACACTTACTTTAAGAAAACACTTTGAAGAACTAAGCTATAATCACAGTTTGATAAATAGAAAGGGCATGCTTTAAAGCTCAATTTCAACAGATTTTGGGACACATGCAAATTCAACCACAGAGAGGTATCAGCCCGCACCTGTTAGAATAACCATCAGTAAGAAAACTACAAACAATAAATATTGAAGGTGTTTTGGAGAAATGCATACCCTCAATTTTAAGTGGGACGTAATCTGGAAAGAGCCACTAATGAGAACTGAATGGTGGTGCCTTTAAAACGTACACACTGAGCTACCATATGATACAGCAAGCCCACTCCTTGGCCTATAACATAAGAAGATAGAACTGGAAAGACACAGGCAAGAAAATATGCATTGCAGCAGTATTACAATAGCCAAGACATGGAGGCAACCAGAAAGTCCATCAAGAGGTGCGTGGCCAAAGAAGAACTGGTACACGTACAGATGGAATATTAGCCAGGGAAAAAAATGAAACAATGCCATTTGCAGCACCATGTATGATTCTTGAGGTAATCAGGCAAATTGTACTAAGTCAGAAAGCCAAAGACACATATCCTATAATATCACTTATAGGTCTTAGCTAAAAATTGATACCAATGAAGATATTTCCACAGAGAAATGCAATCACAGATTCATTAAACAAACTTATGGTTCAGCAAATGGATAGGTGTGAGGATTGGATACATTCGGATATTGGGGTTAAGATAGATATAGAAACACATGTGAAATATGTAATCACCAAAGACCTATGTAATACCAAGACAAGACTGCTCAACATTGTGTCATAACCTACATGGGAAAATGATGCAAAGAAGAATAGATATATGTATATGTTTAAAAGAACCACATCTTGCACACCTAGAAGAAACAAAACATTTTAATCAAATTTGCTCTGACAAAAAATAAAAATTAAATTAAAAAAAGAACAAGAAGTAATGAGACATAAACTTAAGGGGCTTTTTGCTGGCACATTGCATTCTAATTTACAACCAGAACATGACTTCCATTAAGGCTCTGTCATCACTAATAAAGCAGCTTTATAAGCAATGTTGAAGGTAGCTTAAAAGAAGTCTCACTAATTATTGATAGTAACAAGGAAACAAAGAAAAGTAAAAATCTCACTGCAAAAAGTATACATAGGGTAAGGATAGTAGATCAAACACTTATTAAACTTCTGTAAAGAATAAAAGACAACAGTAGTATGTTTTTTTAAAAAGAGAGGGCCCAAATAAATCTGAAATGAAAGAGATGATGTTACAACAGACAGACACCACAGAAATACAAAGTATCCTAAGATACACACAGGGTAACTCAGGGCTCAGACTGGACAGAGCCCACTCTCCAGTCCCCTGTACATGACTTACAGGAGCCTCAGGAACTGAGGAGGGGGTCCCTGAGGAGAGGCTCAAGATAGAATATGGTAGGCAATAACATGACTGCATTCATCTTAAACATGCCTGAACTACATTCACACGAGATGATTTTGTCCTGTATGTACATCGGCACCTCTAGTCGGAACTGCAGATCTTTGGCTTCAACACCTCTACTGACAACATTAGCTTCACCTGCTGTGGACCGTCTCCTATAGGATTTCTAGAACCACAAAACATCGAAGCTTCACAGGACCCAGAGTCTGTGTGACTCCACGCAGAGTCTCAGAGTCTCAACTCCACTCAGATACTCCACTCTTGGAGGGCACACACAAAGTAGTGTGCACATCAGGACCCAGGGGAAGGAGCAGTGACCCTGTAGGAGAATGACCAGAACTACCTGCTACTTTTAGAGGGTCTCCTGCAGAGGCAGGTGGTGGCTGTGGCTGTGGCTCACCGTGAGGACAACGACACTAGCAGCAGAAGTTCTGGGAAATAGTCCTTGGTGTGAGCCCTCCCAGAGTCCGCCATTAGCCCCACCAAGAGCAAGGTAGGCTCCAGTGCTGGGTCGCCTCAGGCCAAACAACCAACAGGGAGGGAACCCAGCCCCATGCATCAGCAGACAAGCGGATTAAACTTTTTATTAAAGTTTTATTTAATCCGCAGACAAGCGGATTAAAGCTCTGCCCACCAAAGCAACACCCAGCTCTACCCACCACCAGTCCCTCCCACCAGGAAACTTGCACAAGCCTCTAAGATAGACTCATCCACCAGAGAGCAGACAGCAGAAGAAGAACTACAATTCTGCAGCCTGTGGAAGGAAAACCACATTCACAGAAAGATAGACAAAATGAAAAGGCAGAGGACTTTATACCAGATCAAGGAACAAGATAAAACCCCAGAAAAAAAAAAAAACGAAATGACGTGGAGATAGGGAACCTTCCAGAAAAAGAATTCAGAATAATGATAGTGAAGTTGAGCCAAGACCTTGGAAAAAGAAAGGAGGCAAAGATCGAGAAGACGCAAGAAATGCTTAACAAAGACCTAGAAGAATTAAGGAACAAACACCTAGAAGAATTAAAGAACAAACAAACAGAGGTGAACAATGTAATAACTGAAATGAAAAATATACTAGAAGGAATCAGTAGCAGAATAACTGTGGCAGAAGAACGGATAAGTGACCTGGAAGACAGAAAGGTGGAAATCACTGCCATGGAACAGAATAAAGAAAAAGAATGAAAATAAATGAAGACACCCCAAGAGTCCTCTGGGACAACATTAAACACAACAACATTCGCATGATAGGGGTCCCAGAAGGAGAAGAGAGAGAAAGGACCCGAGAATATATTTGAAGAGATTATGGTCAAAAACTTCCCTAGCATGGGAAAAGAAATAGCCACCCAAGTCCAGAAGCACAGAGAGTCCCAGGCAGGATAAACCAAAGGAGAAAAATGACAAGACACATAGTAATCAAATTGACAAAAATTAACGACAAAGAAAAATTATTGAAAGCAGCAAGGGAAAAATGACAAATAACATACAAGGGAACTCCCATAAGGATAACAGCTGATTTCTCAGCAGAAAATCTCCAAGCCAGAAGGGAGTGGCATGATCAATTTAAAGTGATGAAAGGGAAGAACCTACAACCAAGAGTACTCCACCCTGCAAAGATCTCATTCAGATTTGATGGAGAAATCAAAAGCCCTACAGACAAGCAAAAGCTAAGAGAATTCAGCAGCATGAAACCAGCTCTACACCAAATGCTAAAGGAACTTCTCTAAGTGGGAAACACAAGAGAAGAAAAGGACCCACCAAGACAACCCCATAACAATTAAGAAAATAGTAATAGGAACATACATATCGATAATTACCTTAAATGTGAATGCACTAAATGTCCCAACCAAAAGACACAGGCTCGCTGAATGGATACAAAAACAAGACCCATATATATGCTGTCTACAAGAGACCCATTTCAGACCTAGGGACACATACAGACTGAAAGTGAGGCGATGGAAAAATATACTCTATGCAAATGAAAATCAAAAGAAACCTGGAGTAGCAATACTCATATCAGATAAAATAGAATTTAAAATAAAGAATGTTACAAGAGACAAGGAAAGACACTACATAATGGTCAAGGGATCAATCCAAGAAGAAGATATAACAATTATAAATATATATGTACCCAACATAGGAGCACCTCAATGTATAAGGCAACTGCTAACAGCTATAAAAGAGGAAATCAACAGTAACACAATAATAGTGGGGGACTTTAACAGCTCACTTACACCAGTGGAGATCAGCCAGACAGAAAATTAATAAGGAAACACAAGCTTTAAATGACACAATAGACCAGATAGAGTTAATTGATATTTATAGGACATTCCATCCAAAAACAGCAGATTACACGTTCTTCTTAACTGCACACGGAACATTCTCCAGGATAGATCACATCTTGGGTCACAAAGCCTCAGTAAATTTAAGAAAACTGAAATCATGTCAAGCAGCTGTTCCGACCACAATGCTATGAGATTAGAAATCAATTACACGGAAAAAAACCGTAAAAAACACAAACACATGGAGGCTAAACAATACGTTACTAAATAACCAAGAGATCACTGAAGAAATCAAAGAGGAAATCAAAAACTACCTAGAGACAAATGACAACAAAAACACGATGATCCAAAACCTATGGGATGCGGCAAAAGCAGTTCTAAGAGGGAAGTTTATAGCAATACAAGCCTACCTCAAGAAACAAGAAAAATCTCAAATAAACAATCTAACCTTACACCTAGAGGAACTAGAGAAAGAAGAACAAAACCCAAAGTTAGTAGAAGGAAAGAAATCTTAAAGATCAGAGCAGAAATAAATGAAATAGAAACAAAGAAAACGAAAGCAAAGATCAATAAACCTAAAAGCTGGTTCTTTGAGAAGATAAGCAATAATGATCAACCTTTAGCCAGACTCAAGAAAAAGAGGGAGAGGACTCAAATCAACAAAATTAGAAGTGAAAAAGGAGAAGTTACAACAGATACCACAGGAATACAAAGCATCCTAAGAGACTACTACACGCAACTCTATGCCAATAAAATGGACAACCTGGAAGAAATGGACAAATTCTTAGAAAGGGATAACCTTCCAAGACTGAACCAGGAAGAAATAGAAAATATGAACAAACCTATCACAAGCAAGGAAATTGAAACTGTGATTAAAAATCTTCCAACAAACAAAAGTCCAGAACCAGATGGCATCACAGGTGAATTCTATCAAACATTAGGGAAGAGCTAACACCCAACCTTCTCAAATTCTTCAAAACAATTGCAGGGGAAGGAACACTCCCAAACTCATTCTATGAGACCACCATCACCCTGATACCAAAATCAGACAGAGATACTACAAGGAAAGAAAATTATAGACCAATATCACTGATGAATATAGATGTAAAAATCCTCAATCAAATACTAGCAAACAGAATCGAACAACACATTAAAAGGATCATACACCATGATCAAGTGGGGTGTATCCCAGGGATGCAAGGATTCTTCAATATACACAAATCAATGTGATACACCGTATTAACAAATTGTAGAATAAAACCATATGATCATCTCAATAGATGAAGGAAAAGATTTTGTGAAAATTCAACACCCATTTACGATAAAAACTCTGCAGAGTGTGGGCATAGAGGGAAACTACCTCAACATAATAAAGGTCATATATGACAAACCTGCAGCAAACACCATTCTCAATGGTGAAAAACTGCAAGCGTTTCCTCTAAGATCAGGAACAAGACGAGGATGTCCACTCTCACCACTGCTATTCAACATAGTTTTGGAAGTCCTAGCCATGGCAATCAGAGAAGAAAAAGAAATAAAAGGAATACAAAAAGGAAAAGAAGGAGTAAAATTGTCACTGTTTGCAGATGACATGATATCATAGATAGAGAATCCTAAAGATGCCACCAGAAAACCACTGGAGCTAATCAATGAATCTGGTAAAGTTGCAGGATACAAAATTAATGCACAGAAATTGCTTGCATTCCTATACACTAACAATGAAAGATCAGAAAGAGAAATTAAGGAAACAATCCCATTACCACTGCAACAAAAAGAATAAAATACTTAGGAATAAACCTACCTAAGGAAGTAAAAGACCTGTACTCAGAAAACTATAAGACGCTGATGAAAGAAATCAAAGATGATATAAACAGATGGAGACATATACCATGTTCTTGGATTAGAAGAATCAATATTGTGAAAATGACTATACTACCCAAAGCAATCTACAGATTTAATGCAATCCCGATCAAAATACCTTTGGCATTTTCTACAGAACAAGAAAAAAAAATCTTAAAATTTGTAGGGAGACACAAAAGACCCTGGATATCCAAAGCAGTCTTGAGGGGGAAAAAAAGAGCTGGAGGAATCAGACTTCCAGACTTCAGACTATATTAAAAAGCTACAGTAATCAAGATAATATGGTACTGACACAAAAACAGAAATATAGGTCAATAGAACAGGATAGAAAGCACAGAGATAAACCCACGTACCTATGGTTAACTAATCTATGACAAAGGAGGCAAGGGTATACAACGGAGAAAAGACAGTGTCTTCAGTAAGTGGTGCTGGGAAAACTGGACAGCTACATGTAAAAGAATGAAATTAGAACACTCCCTAACATCATACACAAAAATAAACTCAAAATGGATTAGAGACCTAAATATAAGACCAGCCACTATAAAACTCTTAGAGGAAAACATAAGCAGAACAGTCTATGACATAAATCACAGCAAGATCCTTTTTGACCCACCTCCTAGAGAAATGGAAATAAAAACAAAAATTAAAAAATGGGACCTAATGAAACATAAATTCTTTTGCACAGCAAAGGAAAACATAAGCAAGATGAAAAGACAACCATCAGAATGGGAGAAAATATTTTCAAATGAAGCAAATGGCAAATGATTAATCTCCAAAAAGCAGCTCATGTAGCTCAATATCACAAAACCAAACAACCCAATCCAAAAATGGGCAGAAGACCTAAATAGACATTTCTCCAAAGAAGATATACAGGTTGCCAACAAACACATGAAAGGATGCTGAACATCACTAATCATTAGAGAAATGCAAATCAAAACTACAGCGAGGTATCACCTCACACCAGTCAGAATGGCCATCATCAAAAAATCTACCAACAATAAATGCTGGAGAGGCATTAATTGGAGAAAAGGGAACCCTCTTGCACTGTTGGTGGGAATGTAAATTGATATAGCCACTAGGGAGAATTATATGAAGGTTCCTTGAATACTAAAAATAGAACTACCATACAACCCAGCAAACCCACTCCTGGACATTTACCCTGAGAAAACCATAATTCAAAAAGAGTCATGTACCACAATGTTCACTGTAGCTCTATTTACAATAGCCAGGACATGGAAGCAACCTAAGTGTCCATCAACAGATAAATGGATAAAGAAGATGTGGCGCATATATACAATGGAACATGATTCAGCCATAAAAAGAAACGAAATTGAGTTATTTTTAGTGAGGTGGATGGATCTAGAGTCTGTCCTACAGAGTGAAGTAAGTCAGAAAGGGAAAAACAAACACTGTATGCTAACACATATATATGGAATCTAAAAAAAAAAGTTTATGTAGAACCTAGGGGCAGGAAAGGATTAAGGACACAGACGTAGAGAAAGGACTTGAGGACATGGGGAGGGGGAAGGGTAAGCTGGGACAAAGTGAGAGAGTGGTATGGACATATATACACTACCAAATGTAAAATTGATAGCTACTGGGAAGCAGCCACATAGCACAGGGAGATCAGCTCTGTGCTTTGTGACCACCTAAAAGGGTGGGATAAGGGAGTGAGAGGGAGGTGCAAGAGGGAGGGGATATGGTGTTATATGTATACGCATAGCTGATTCACTTTTTTATACAGCAGAAACTAACACACAATTGTAAAGCAATTATACTCCAATAAAGATGTAAAAGAAAAAAAAAAAAAAAAAGAAAGCCCAGAGATAAACCTACACACCTATGACCCACTAATCTATGACAAAGGAGGCAAGGATATACAATGGAGAAAAGCCAGTCTCTTCAATAAGTGGTGCTGGGAAAAATGGACAGCTACATGTAAAAGAATGAAATTAGAACACTCCCTAACACCATACACAAAAAATAAACTCAAAATGCATTAGAGACCAAAATGTGAGACCGGACACTAGAAAACTCTTAGAGGAAAACATAGGAAGAATACTCTTTGACATAAATCACAGCAAGGTCTTTTTTGATCCACCTCCTAGAGTAATGGAATAAAAAACAATAATAAACAAATGGGAGCAAATGAAACCTAAAAGCTTTTGCAAAGCAAAGGAAACTACAAACAAGACGAAAAGACAACCCTCAGAATGGGAGAAAATATTTGCAAACGAATCAATGGACAAAGGATTAATCTCCAATGTATATAAACAGCTCATGCAGCTCAACAGTAAAAAAACAAACAACCCAATCCAAAAATGGGCAGATGACGTAAATAGACATTTGTCCCAAGAAGACATACAGATGACCAAGAAGCACATGAAAAGCTGCTCAACATCACTAATTATTAGAGAAATATAAACCAAAACTACAATGAGTTATCACCTCACACGAGTTAGAATGGGCATCATCAGAAAATCTACAAACAACAAATGCTGGAGAGGGTGTGGAGAAAAGGGAACCCTCTTACACTATTTGTGGAAATGTAAGTTGATACAGTCACTATGGAGAACAGTATGGAGGTTCCTTAAAAAACTAAATATAGAATTACCATATGACCCAGCAATCCCACTACTGGCCATATACCCAGAGAAAACCATAATTCAAAAAGACATATTCAAAAAAAAAAAAAAAGACATATTCACCACAATGTTCACTGCAGCACTATTCACAATAGCCAGGTCATGGAAGCAACCTAAGTGCCCATAGACAGACGAACGGAAAAGATGTGCTACATATATAAAATGCAATATTTCTCAGCCATAAAAAGGAATGAAGTTGCGTCATTTGTAGAGACGTGGATAGATCTAGAGACTGTCATACAGAGTGAAGTAAGTCAGAAAGCGAAAAACAAATATCGTATATTAACGCATACATGTGGAACCTAGAAAAATGGTACAGATGATCCGGTTTGCAAGGCAGAAATAGAGACACAGATGTATAGAACAAATGTATGGACACCAAGGGGGAAAAGTGGCAGGGTGGTGGTGGTGGGATGAATTGCGAGCCTGGGATTGACATATATACACTTATATGTATAAAATAGATAACCAATAAGAACCTGCTGTATAAAAAAATGAATAAAATAAATTCAAAAATTAAAAAATAATTAGTACTTAAAAAAATAAAACAGAAAAAAAGTTCTGTCCTTCCCATAGAAATATTTATATGAATGAATTATTTCCATGCTTATATCCATAAATACAAAAAGAGGAATAAAACTTACCTTGAACCAAAAAAGAAAAAAACAAAAACAGAACCCACCGGTCATACAGAGGAAAACCCTATCAGGGCACTTGCTCCAGTGGTAAACAATTCTGAAGTTGGTCACAGGTGGGGAATCATTTCCCATGCAGCCAGCAGCCCCAACACAAGGAGCGTCCTCATTGCAAAGCTGGGGGACCGTGAGGAGGCGTCTCTGAGTAAATGTGAGCTGAGCCCCAGGCCAGTTCCTGCTGAACTTTTCCCACCCTTCCCAGGTAAAACACCTGAATGTGTGCAAAGACTTTAAAAGCTAGAGGAAGGGGCTTGGACACGCAGGCTGACTTGGTGCCTGCAGGCCAGCCAGGATGGTCCTGGCTCCGGGCACTCGTCTGGAACCTTTCCATTTCCCTGCCTGAGGTACCCCTCCTGTCCCGGCCCCCACTGCTTTTTTCCTTCCTCAGCTCTGCCCGGGGAGAAATTCCAGCAGGAAATATCGGTGACACATCCTCTTCTTTAGCAGGTGGCAGCCCGGCAACTCCTGCAGGAAGTCCAGCAGAGCCCCAGTCACACCGGGCCACTCATAGAGCCGTGGGCCCTACTCCCTCCCACCATCCCAACCCCAAGACTGCTGACGGGGCAGAGAATATGGCGTCAGGCACAGCTGCAGAGGCTTTTGCTGCCTGGAGGGGTGTTTATATTGACCTCAACCCAGGCACACCTGGGAAGGCCTGGCCGGCCGTGTCAGGCTGCAAAGGTCAGCTAATCCTCGCCCCTCAGGGGCTCAGAGTTGCAGAAAATGGGCCTTCCTCACCGGCCAGATCCAAGGAACAGGTGTAGGGTCCCGAGAGTCAGGATAGATAAGGGGCGGCAGCCCTGGCTTGTTTTCTAATCATTTCATCTGGTCCATGAGTGGGAGACAACTTCAAGAAGACCCTCTGCTAATGAGAGGAACCCAGGAGTCAGGGAGAGGAGGGGTGGTGGGTGGAGACAGAGGCCTGGTGCCCCGGCTGCAGTGGAAGCCCCTGGAAGACCAGGCAGAGGGAGGCCGCACAGAGTGAAGCCTAGGGTCACAGACCTGTTGGAGCTGCTGTTTGTTAGTTCAAGCTCTGCTCTGAGGTGCTCTGTGTCAGCTCTGAGCTACAGTTGTGCTGGGGGTGCTCTGCAATGAGGGCTATGTGCACGGTTCCTGTGTGCCCAGCCCTGCCAGGGTACCTGTCCAGGGGAGCTCCATATCCAGGGAGGGGCCTGCCCACGAGAGCCCTGTGGGCTGCTGCATACCTGCCCAGGTGAGCTCCATATCCTGGGAGGGGCCTGACCATGAGGGCCCCATGGGTTGCTGGGTACATGCCCAGGTGAACTCCATATCCTGGGAGTGGCCTAACACTGAGAGTCCCATGGGCTGCTGGGTACCTGCCCAGGTGAGCTCCATATCCTGGGAGGGGCCTGACCACAAGAGCCCCGTGGGCTGCTGGGTACCTGGTAGAGGACGACAGGACAGTCAGTGAAGCCACAGAGGATATACATCTAGTAGTTCCAAATTCCTACACCCTGCTGGTCATTCTACCATACACCAGGACATGGTATTCTGTATTAGACTTCAATGATGCCTTCTTCTGTATTCCATTAGTCCCAGAGTCACAAGAAATTTTGGCTGTGAGTGGCAGGACTCAACATACAACAAAAACAATGCTGCTGGGCCGTCCTGCCCCAGGGGTTCAAAAATCCCCACACCATCTTTTGGGAAACGTTAGCTAAAGACCTAAAAGATCTACCTCTGGAGAAGGGAACCCTCCTTCAATATGCAGATGACATTCTGATCACCAGCCCGACTAAGGAGGCCTCTGAACTACCTAGCCAATAAAAGATAGAAGGTGTCCAAGAAAAAGGCTCAAATATCACAAACTAAGGTGACCTTCCTGGGTTTCATTCACACAGAAGGTCGGAGAAGCCCACCCCAGGAAAGGGAAGAAGCCATTTGCAGCCTCACCCTTCCTAAAACTAGAAGACAGCTTAGGGGTTCCTGGGGCGACCGGGGTTTGCTGCATCTGGATCCCTAACTACAGTCCAATAACTGGGCCTCTATATGAAACACTGAAAGGAAAAGATGATGATCCTTTTGAATAGAATCCAGAAGCAGCCTTTCAAGAAGGGAAAGTGCAGTCAATTTAGACCCTTGCCCTGGACCTCCCTAAGTTAGCTAAACCCTTTGACCTTTACATTCCTGGTCCAAGGCGAATCACCCTTGGAGTATTAGTGCAAAAACTGGGACCACTTGAAATGGAACAATGCAAGAATGCCCTCCAGGCATTGGCCAGCCACTCCATCTGACCAGGATACTGGGGGTATCTAAAAACCTGGAAATCAGCAGCCCGCAAGGGCAGCTCCCTCCTAAGGGTAAAGGATGCCACTTGGTGATCCTAACCACCCACCATGCCCTGAAGTTGCAGGATTGCTCCGTGGGCACAATGGCCTCGAGTGAGGAGGCCGTCCAACACCAACCTCCAGAGAGACAACCGGGGGCAATGGGCCCCCATGACGACTCGTGTGACCGTCACTTGACCTGGAGTTTCTCTCAGAAAACAACAAGAGTGTGCCCCAAAAGAGCAGACTATTGCTTACAGGACTTACTGCACCCAGAGCGGAGCTAATAAACTTGGCAGGGGAACCGTAAATAACGCTGCCACCATAGAAAAGCCTACAGACACTGCGGTGACGGAGGCCAATGAGACCGGCTGTACTCCTGGCTACTTCAAAAGGCCGTTGACTGAGTGGCCGTCATGGTCCTGGATCACCACCAGCCCTGGACTGTCTGGGAGTTGAGCAAGCAGGGCTCTGATACCTGGTGCTGTTTGTACGTTAATTCAGTGGCCTAACTGAAGAAAGCGCAGACTACTGGTCAGAGCATCTAGGCTGGCAGAAACCGTCAGCCTAAGGGGGTCGAACCAATGTGGAGCAGGGTAAAACCGCCCACCCCCCCGCAACGTCTCTGAACATCTCTTTCCTGGACCCTTAAAGGTCATTAGAATCTATGAAACTTCCAATGCTGGTGCTCAGGCAGACGAGCAGTGAGGGAGGAGGCCTGGGGACAATCCACCTCACCTGGAGGCTGCTGGAGAGAAGTCCTGCCCCTCCCCCCAGGTATGAGGACACCCAACTCAGCACGAAGCATTTACAGAAGAGGTGTCTGCACCCTCAGTGCCCCACGAATGAGGAATGGGACAAAAGGCAGAGGAGGGCTTTGTCACTGGCAAAGCCCATTAAAAATTCCTGGGAGATAAAAATAGAATCTGGGCAATAAAATAAAGTCTAACCATTTTGTCCTTTGTACTTTGTCTAATTTCACTTGCTCCTAGGTTTCCACATGCAGAGGTCCCACACCCGGCACTTCAGACCCGATTTCCTAGTGCAAGATGCCTGGGCCGACACCTCAGCTCGTGGGGCCCTGTGCAGACTCTGCGACATAGAGCCTGAGCTCCAGCCAACCCGGCCCTCGAGAGCTCTGCCCCCTCCCTCTGGCTGATGCTGACAGGATCCCTACACAGCAGCCCGGCCCACAACCCGCAGGGGAGCACACACTCTCACCTCTCCATTCTCTGATTAAAATATAAAGTTTTCCTTTGCTTCTGAACCAAAGTCAGTCTCGATCTGTTGGCTCCAATGACACTGGGCAGGGAGACCCTTGTTGGGGCCCACTCTGCAGGATCAGTAACAGAATTTGAGAACATTGTAACTTCAATGAACAGATGTGTGAGCCAAACTGTAATTAACATAGAGCAGTGTATAAGGCTCGTGTAAAATAAGATGTTTCTAACACTTCCATTTGATATTTCCATCACTTTATTATAAGCAAGTTCAGTGGAGGGGTTTGTCTTATTTGTCAGGTCAACAGTAGTGAAATGCAGTGATTTCTTTCCAAGGATGTACATCTAATAATCTTGGTTGAAGTTTCAACCTTGTTTTGAATGATTTTCCATTGAAAATGATACCTCTCTTTCAGCTCCTAGATTTCTGAGAAGTATAAAATCTTATATTTTTTTATTACCAAAGGGGAAAGGTGGGAGGAGGGATAAATTAACAGTTTCGGATTAACATATACACACTGCTATGTATAAAATATATCATCAACAAGGATCTACTGTATAGCACAGGGAACTATACTCAATATTTTTTAATGACCCCTAAGGGGAAATAATCTGAAAAACAATAGATATCTCTATCGACATCATCTATCAACTACAGATAAAATGGAAACTAAAGGAGGCCGATGGTGAGCGTTTCTGAACCTGAAGACTTCAATCATCTAAAGTTCGGACTCTGCCTACAGCCCAAGTCCCTTAATGAACACACATGTACCAGTAGCTTAAAAATTCCCCAGATTGGAGCTTGGGGAGACACTGATTTGGAAAAAATCCCTGGTGTTCGCCTTACATACATGGGACCTTTCCTACAGCTAAAACATGCCTGTGACACCCAGAAGATGGAACACGGTTGGATCAGGAAGATTTTGGAAAAGGAACCAAAACTCCTAATTTCCTGGTTGTTGGATTCACCCCTCCAGCCTTTTTCCTTAAAATCTCCCCACTTGAGGATGTCAGCACCTTCAACATCCAGTTGCACAGAATTTGGAATTTGTCCAAAGGAAAAAGGGGAAGGAGGAGAAACAAGGAGAGCCAAGCCCTAGATGCTCGGACAGGCACATGTCACTCTAATTTCCAATGAGGAAGAAGAATTAAGCAAAGGCTTAGCCTGCCACTGAGAACCAGAGCAGGGCCAGAAGCAAACCAGCGGCTCTGCGGGAAGCTCCCAAAAAGCGAGTTGAAAAATGGAGCTCAGGGGCACTGCAATTCACAAACCTGCAGAGTTTTAAATTATAATTATCGTCCAAAACTATATAGAGGGAAGGCAACGAAAAGGATTGGAAAGCAAGGCAGAATTGCAGGAAACAAATTTCAGGAGTTAGATTCGAATAGCCACTAAAGCACATGAAAAGCGGCCAAACGTCGACAAGGATGCACTTGGCCAAAAAGGGCGTATGCGTTTTTTCCTGAATAAATTCAGAAAAAAACGCATAGGCCCTTATAGGCAAACCAAGCAAGCCGGAAATGCAAATCAGCACTACAAAGAGGTCTCACTTCCCATCGGTCAAAAGGAACTTCCTGAAAAAGTGTAAAACCAAGAAATCCAGGAGAGGCCAAGGAGGAAAGGGAGCCTTGTTACACTGATGGGCGGGATGTAAATTGCCAATGGCGAGTCTGGAGAAGGGTATGGTGTTTCCTAAAACATCTAAAAAACAGAGCTAGAGAGAATAGGGCACTTCCACTCATGGGCGTATAAATTGGGAAAATTAAAAATCAAAAAGACACAGGCAACCCAAAGCTTAGTGCTGCTCTGGTTACAAGAAACTCCACTTCATTACACCTTAAATATCCTAGGAAAGAGAAAAATGGATAAAAAAGTTGTGGTCCTCATGTACAATGGAATATCACTCAGGCATGAGATCAACGTCATAAGGCTAGTAGCAGCACGATGAGTGGATTTAGGTACGACGATTCTAAGTGAAATAAGTCACACAGAAAACGACACTTATCATAAGATATCACTTATAGAGGGAATGTAAAAACCGCTACGCTTGAACTGAATTACAAAACAGAACAGAGTCACACGTTTAGAAAACACACTATGGCTGCTGAACGGGAAAGGTGAGGTGGGGTGATGCATAAAACAAGGGTTTCAAATTAGTTCAGATACCGTTCCATAAACCCAATATGTAATAGACGAGACCTACTCCTTGCTCACTGAACTGGACTCAACACCCCCTTTTCACCACAGAAGCATATATCTGACTAGTAAGAATCTTCAAACCTATGTATTGATATCTCTCTGTAAGTGAGTCAAGGGGGTGTAAGGCGGCATAAACACAGCCGTGAAAATCAGTTAAACCCCATTATAAAAATAAATTACTTTTCAAAACCCGTGAAACAGAGACAGTGAAAGAGAGAGAAATTCTTACAAAATTCGTTCAGGGTCTGTGATGCAACCTGGATTGACCATATCAAGACCCACAGCTCTTTGAAACCTAAGGGTGGACACTCCTGGGGCTGAGAGGTTTGGTGAGGTTGGGTGAGCCAACGCAGACCCTTTAAAGTAATAATGCATGGTACCCATCCCATGGGTCCCAAATCTCCAGGTTCAAGGGCATCTTCCTACATCGAAAACAGGCATGAGAAACCCAGAAGATGGTACACCGTGTGATCGGGAAAGGTTTCTAAAACGCACCTCATTTCTCATCTCCTTTGCTCGGGTTCGCCATTCCAGCCGATTTACTAGCCATCTCCCTCCTTGGAGAATCAGCACCTTTAACCTCCTGTTCTGTACAGGTTGCAATTTGTCCTGAGGATGAACGGGAAGAGGGGGAACCAATGAGAGACTAGCTCTAGGTGTTGGGATAGGCACAGGTCACTCTATTTTGCCATCAGGAAGAAGAATTAACCACAGGCTTAGCCTGCCCACCGGAACC
This sequence comes from Balaenoptera acutorostrata, assembly GCF_949987535.1. NCBI lineage: Eukaryota > Metazoa > Chordata > Mammalia > Artiodactyla > Balaenopteridae > Balaenoptera > Balaenoptera acutorostrata. Next base: position 244,900 of record NW_026645522.1, read on the forward strand.
AGAATAGGTCCTGAAGCAATCCTGCACTTTTGCCGCCAGCTCCCAAAAAAGCGACTTGAAAAATGGAGCTCAGGGGCACTGCAATTCACAAACCTGCAGAGTTTTAAATGATACCTCTCGTCCACAAATATATTAAGGGAAGGCAACGAAGAGGCTTTGAAACCAAGGCAGAATTGCAGGAAACAGATATCAGGAAGTAGATTCGAATTGCCTTGAAAGCACATGAAAAGCGGCAAATCGTGGACAATGATGCCCTTGGCCAAAAATGGCGTATGCGTTTTTTCCTGAATATATTCAGGGAAAAACGCATACGCCCTTTTTGGCCAACCAACTACCTAGAAAGGCAAATCAGCGCTCCAAAGAAGTCTGGCTTCCCAGCGGGCAAAAGGGCCATGCAGAAAAAAGTGTCCAAACCAGAAATGCAGGACCGGCCATGGAGAAATCAGAGCCTTGCTACGCTGATGGGCGGGATGTAAATTGCCAACAGCCACTGTGGAGAAGTGTACGGTGTGTCCTGAAACATCTGAAAAACACAGCTTGGAGAGCATAGGGCACTTCCACTCATGGGCGTATAAATTGGGAAAACTAAAAATCAGCAAGACACAGGCACTCCAAATTTTAGGGCTGCACTGTTGACAAGAACCCCCACTTCATTACACCTTAAATATCCTTGGAAAGAGAAAAATGGATAAAGAAGTTGGGGTCCTCATGTACAATGGAATATCACTCAGCCATGAAATCAACGTCATAAGGCTAGTAGCAGCACGATGAGTGGATTTAGGTACGATGATTCTAAGTGAAATAAGTCACACAGAAAACGACACTTATCATAAGATATCACTTATAGAGGGAATGTAAAAACCGCTACGCTTGAACTGAATTACAAAACAGAACAGAGTCACACGTTTAGAAAACACACTATGGCTGCTGAACGGGAAAGGTGAGGTGGGGTGATGCATAAAACAAAGGTTTCAAATTAGCTCAGATACCGTTCCATAAACCCAATATATAATAGACAAGACCTACTCCTTGCTCACTGAACTGGACTCAACACCCCCTATTCACCACACAAGCATATATCTGACTAGTAAGAATCTTCAAACCTATGTATTGATATCTCTCGGTAAGTGAGTCAAGGGGGTGTAAGGCGGCATAAACACAGCCGTGAAAAGCAGCTACACCCCATTATAAAAATAAATTACTTTTCAAAACCCATGAAACAAAGACAGTGAAAGAGAGAGAAATTCTTACAAAATTTGTTCAGGGGCTGTGATGCAACCTGGATTGAGCATATCTAGACACACCGCTGATTGAGACATAAGGGTGGACACTCTTGGGGCTGAGAGGTTTGGTGAGGTTGGGTGAGCCAATGCAGACCCTTTAAAGTAATACTGCATGGTACCCATTCCATGGGTTCCAAATCTCCAGGTTCAAGGGCATCTTCCTACGTCGAAAACGTGCATGAGAAACCCAGAAGATGGTACACCGTGTGATCGGGAAAGGTTTCTAAAACGCACCTCATTTCTCATCTACTTGTGTTCAGGTTCACCATTTCAGCCGCTTTACTAGCCATCTCCCTCCTTGGAGAATGAGCACCTTTAACCTCCTGTTCCGTACAGGTTGCAATTTGTCCTGAGGATGAACGGGAAGAGGGGGAACCAATGAGAGACTAGCTCTAGGTGTTGGGACAGGCACAGGTCACTCTATTTTCCCATCAGGAAGAAGAATTAACCACAGGCTTAGCCTGCCGACCGGAACCAGAATAAGGCCTGAAGCAATCCTGCCCTTTTGCGGCCAGCTCCCAAAAAAGCGACTTGAAAAATGGAGCTCAGGTGCACTGCAATTCACAAACCTGCAGAGTTATAAACGATAACTCTCGTCCAGAAATATATTGAGGAAGGGCAACGAAGACGATTTGAAAGCATGGAAGAATTGCAGGAAACAGATTTCAGGAGGTAGATTCGAATCGCCTTGAAAGCACATGAAAAGCGGCAAAACGTGGACAATGATGCCCTTGGCCAAAAAGGGCGTATGCGTTTTTTCCTGAATATATTCAGGAAAAAACACATACACACCTTTTGGCCAACCAAGCAAACTGGGAAGGCAAATCAGCGCTACAAAGATGTCTCGCTTCCCAGGGGGCAAAAAGGGCATGGAGAAAAAAGTGTCAAAACCAGAAATGCAGGACCGGCCATGGAGAAATGGGAGCCTTGCTACGCTGATGGGTGGGATGTAAATTGCCAACAGCCACTCTGGAGAAGTGTACGGTGTGTCCTGAAACATCTAAAAAACACAGCTTGGAGAGCATAGGGCACTTCCACTCATGGGCGTATTAATTGGGAGAACTAAAAATCAGCAAGGCACAGGCACTCCAAAGTTTAGGGCTGCACTGTTGACAAGAACCCCCACTTCATTACACCTTAAATATCCTAGGAAAGAGAAAAATGGATAAAGAAGTTGTGGTCCTCATGTGCAATGGAATATCACTCAGCCATGAAATCAACGTCATAAGGCTAGTAGCAGCACGGTGAGTGGACTTAGGTACGACGACTCTAAGTGAAATAAGTCACACAGAAAAAGACACTTATCATAAGATATCACTTATAGAGGGAATGTAAAAACCGCTACACTTGAACTGAATTACAAAAGAGAAGAGAGTCACACGTTCAGAAAACACACTATGGCTGCTGAATGGGAAAGGTGAGGTGGGGTGATGCATAAAACAAGGGTTTCAAATTAGCTCAGATACCGTTCCATAAACCCAATATGTAATAGACAAGACCTACTCCTTGCTCAGTGAACTGGACTCAACAACCCCTATGCACCGCACAAGAATATATCTGACTAGTAAGAATCTTCAAACCTATGTATTGATATCTCTCTGTAAGTGAGTCAAGGGGGTGTAAAGCGGCATAAACACAGCCGTGAAAAGCAGCTAAACCCCATTATAAAAATAAATTACTTTTCAAAACCCGTGAAACAAAGACAATGAAAGAGAGAGAAATTCTTACAATATTGTTCAGGGTCTGTGATGCAACCTGGATTGACCATATCAAGACCCATAGCTAATTGAGACATAAGGGTGGACACTCTTGGGGTTGAGAGGTTTGGTGAGGTTGGGTGAGCCAACACAGACCCTTTAAAGTCATACTGCATGGTACCCATCCCATGGGTCCCAAATCTCCAGGTTCAAGGGCATCTTCCTACATCGAAAACGTGAATGAGAAACGCAGAAGATGGTACACCGTGTGATGGGGAAAGGTTTCCAAAACGCACCTCATTTCTCATCACCTTGTGTTCGGGTTCGCCATTCCAACCGTTTTACTAGCCATCTCCGTCCTTGGAGATTCAACACCTTTAACCTCCTCTTACGTACAGGTTGCAATTTGTCCTGAGGATGAACGGGAAGAAGGGGAACCAATGAGAGACTAGCTCTAGGTGTTGGGACAGGCACAGGTCATTCTATTTTCCCATCAGGAAGAAGAATTAACCACAAGCTCAGCCAGACCCCAGAACCAAAAGAGGTCCTGAAGCAATCCTTCACTTTGCGACTAGCTCCCAAAAACCGAGTTGAAAAATGGAGCTCAGGGGCACTGCAATTCACAAACCTGCAGAGTTATAAATGTTAACAATCGTCCACAAATATATTGAGGGAAGGCAACGAAGAGGATTTGAAAGCAAGGCAGAATTGCAGGAAACGGATTTCAGGAGGTAGATTCGAATCGCCTTGAAAGCACATGAAAAGCGGCAAAACGTGGACAATGATGTCCTTGGCCAAAAAGGGCGTATGCGTTTTTTCCTGAATTCATTCAGGAAAAAACGCATACGCCCTTTTTGGCCAACCAAGCAACCTGGAAAGGCAAATCAGCGCTACAAACTAGTCTCGCTTCCCATCGGGCAAAAGGGCCATGCTGAAAAAAGTGTCAAAACCAGAAATGCAGGACAGGCCATGGAGAAATGGGAGCCTTGCCACGCTGATGGGCGGGATGTAAATTGACAACAGCCATTCTGGAGAAGTGTATGGTGTGTCCTGAAACATCTAAAAAACACAGCTTAGAGAGCATAGGGCACTTCCACTCATGGGTGTATAAATTGGGAAAACTAAAAATCAGCAAGACACAGGCACCCCAAAGTTTAATGCTGCTCTGTTGACAAGAACCCCTACTTCATTACACCTTAAATATCCTAGGAAAGAGAAAAGTGGATAAAGAAGTTGTGGTCCTCATGTACAATGGAATATCACTCAGCCATGAAATCCACGTCATAAGCCTAGTAGCAGCACGATGAGTGGATTTAGGTATGACGATTCTAAGTGAAATAAGTCACACAGAAAAAGACACTTATCATAAGATATCACTTATAGAGGGAATATAAAAACCGCTACACTTGAACTGAATTACAAAACACAACAGAGTCACACGTTCAGAAAACACACTATGGCTGCTGAACGGGAAAGGTGAGGTGGGGTGATGCATAAAACAAGGGTTTCTAATTAGCTCAGATAACGTTCCATAAACCCAATATGTAATAGACAAGACCTACTCCTTGCTCAGTGAAGTGGACTCAACACCCCCTATTCACCGCACAAGAATATATCTGACTAGTAAGAGTCTTCAAACCTATGTATTGATATCTCTCTGTAAGTGAGTCAAGGGGGTGTAAAGCGGCATAAACACAGCCGTGAAAAGCAGCTAAACCCCATTATAAAAATAAATTACTTTTCAAAACCCGTGAAACAAAGACAGTGAAAGAGAGAGAAATTCTTCCAAAATTCGTTCAGGGGCTGTGATGCAACCTGGATTGACCATATCTAAACCCACAGCTGATTGAGACATAAGGGTGGACACTCTTGGGGCTGAGAGGTCCGGTGAGGTTGGGTGAGCCAACGCAGACCCCTTCAAGTAATACTGCATGGTACCCATCCCATGGGTCCCAAATCTCCAGGTTCAAGGGCATCTTCCTACATCGAAAACAGGCATGAGAAACCCAGAAGATGGTACACCGTGTGATCGGGAAAGGTTTCTAAAACGCACCTCATTTCTCATCTCCTTTGCTCGGGTTCACCATTCCAGCCGATTTACTAGCCATCTCCCTCCTTGGAGAATCAGCACCTTTAACCTCCTGTTCCGTACAGGTTGCAATTTGTCCTGAAGATGAACGGGAAGAGGGGGAACCAATGAGAGATTAGCTCTTGGTGTTGGGACAGGCACAGGTCACTCTATTTTCCCATCAGGAAGAAGAATTAAGCACAAGCTCAGCCTGCCCCCCAGAACCAGAAGAGGGCCTGAAGCAATCCTGCGCTTTTGCGGCCAGCTCCCAAAAAAGCGAGTTGAAAAATGGAGCTCAGGGGCACTGCAATTCACAAACCTGCAGAGTTTTAAATGATACCTCTCGTCCACAAATATATTAAGGGAAGGCAACGAAGAGGCTTTGAAAGCAAGGCAGAATTGCAGGAAACAGATTTCAGGAGGTAGATTCGAATCGCCTTGAAAGCACCTGAAAAGCGGCAAAACGTGGACAATGATGCCCTTGGCCAAAAAGGGCGTATGCGTTTTTTCCTGAATATATTCAGGAAAAAACGCATACGCCCCTTTTGGCCAACCAAGCAACCTGGAAAGGCAAATCAGCGCTCCAAAGAAGTCTCGCTTCCCAGCGGGCAAAAGGGCCATGCGGAAAAAAGTGTCCAAACCAGAAATGCAGGACCGGCCATGGAGAAATGCGAGCATTGCTATGCTGATGGGCGGGATGTAAATTGCCAACAGCCACTCTGGAGAAGTGTACGGTGTGTCCTGAAACATCTAAAAAACACAGCTTGGAGAGCATAGGGCACTTCCACTCATGGGCGTATAAATTGGGAAAACTAAAAATCAGCAAGACACAGGCACCCCAAAGTTTAGGGCTGCTCTGTTGACAAGAATCCCCACGACATTACACCTTATATATCCTAGGAAAGAGAAAAATGCATAAAGAAGTTGTGGTCCTCATGTACAATGGAATATCACTCAGCCATGAAATCAACGTCATAAGGCTAGTAGCAGCACGATGAGTGGATTTAGGTATGACGATTCTAAGTGAAATAAATCACACAGAAAAAGACACTTATCATAAGACATCACTTATAGAGGGAATGTAAAAACCGCTACACTTGAACTGAATTACAAAAGAGAAGAGAGTCACACGTTCAGAAAACACACTATGGCTGCTGAACGGGAAAGGTGAGGTGGGGTGATGCATAAAACAAGGGTTTCAAATTAGCTCAGATACCGTTCCATAAACCCAATATGTAATAGACAAGACCTATTCCTTGCTAAGTGAACTGGACTCAAAACCCCTATTCACCGCACAAGAATATATCTGACTAGTAAGAATCTTCAAACCTATTTATTGATATCTCTCTGTAAGTGAGTCAAGGGGGTGTAAAGAGGCATAAACACAGCCGTGAAAAGCAGCTAAACCCCATTATAAAAATAAATTGCTTTTAAAAACCCGTGAAACAAAGACAGTGAAAGAGAGAGAAATTCTTACAAAATTCGTTCAGGGGCTGTGATGCAACCTGGATTGACCATATCTAGACCCACAGCTGATTGAGACATAAGGGTGGACACTCTTGGGGCTGAGAGGTTTGGTGAGGTTGGGTGAGCCAGCACAGACCCTTTCAAGTAATACTGCATGGTACCCATCCCATGGGTCCCAAATCTCCAGGTTCAAGGGCGTCTTCCTACAACGAAAACAGGCATGAGAAACCCAGAAGATGGTACACCGTGTGATCGGGAAAGGTTTCTAAAACGCACCTCATTTCTCATCTCCTTTGCTCGGGTTCGCCATTCCAGCCGATTTACTAGCCATCTCCCTCCTTGGAGAATCAGCACCTTTAACCTCCTGTTCCGTACAGGTTGCAATTTGTCCTGAGGATGAACGGGAAGAGGGGGAACCAATGAGAGACTAGCTCTAGGTGTTGGGACAGGCACAGGTCACTCTATTTTCCCATCAGGAAGAAGAATTAAGCACAAGCTCAGCCTGCCCCCCAGAACCAGAAGAGGGCCTGATGCAATCCTGCGCTTTTGCGGCCAGCTCCCAAAAAAGCGAGTTGAAAAATGGAGCTCAGGGGCCCTGCAATTCACAAACCTGCAGAGTTTTAAATGATACCTCTCGTCCACAAATATATTAAGGGAAGGCAACGAAGAGGCTTTGAAAGCAAGGCAGAATTGCAGGAAACAGATTTCAGGAGGTAGATTCGAATCGCCTTGAAAGCACATGAAAAGCGGCAAAACGTGGACAATGATGCCCTTGGCCAAAAAGGGCGTATGCGTTTTTTCCTGAATATATTCAGGAAAAAACGCATACGCCCTTTTTGGCCAACCAAGCAACCTGGAAAGGCAAATCAGCGCTCCAAAGAAGTCTCGCTTCCCAGCGGGCAAAAGGGCCATGCGGAAAAAAGTGTCCAAAGCAGAAATGCAGGACCAGCCATGGAGAAATGGGAGCCTTGCTACACTGATGGGTGGGATGTAAATTGCCAACAGCCACTCTGGAGAAGTGTACGGTGTGTTATGAAACATCTAAAAAACACAGCTTGGAGAGCATAGGGCACTTCCACTCATGGGCGTATAAATTGGGAAAACTAAAAATCAGCAAGACACAGGCACCCCAAAGTTTAGGGCTGCTCTGTTGACAAGAACCCCCACTTCATTACACCTTAAATATCCTAGGAAAGAGAAAAATGGATAAAGAAGTTGTGGTCCTCATGTACAATGGAATATCACTCAGCCATGAAATCAACGTCATAAGGCTAGTAGCAGCACGATGAGTGGATTTAGGTATGACGATTCTAAGTGAAATAAGTCACACAGAAAAAGACACTTATCCTAAGATATCACTTAGAGAGGGAATGTAAAAACCGCTACACTTGAACTGAATTGCAAAACAGAACAGAGTCACACGTTTAGGAAACACACTATGGCTGCTGAACGGGAAAGGTGAGGTGGGGTGATGCATAAAACAAGGGTTTCAAATTAGCTCAGATACCGTTCCATAAACCCAATATGTAATAGACAAGACCTATTCCTTGCTCAGTGAACTGGACTCAACACCCCCTATTCACCGCACAAGAATATATCTGACTAGTAAGAATCTTCAAACCTATGTATTGATATCTCTCTGTAAGTGAGTCAAGGGGGTGTAAAGAGGCATAAACACAGCCGTGAAAAGCAGCTAAACCCCATTATAAAAATAAATTACTTTTAAAAACCCGTGAAACAAAGACAGTGAAAGAGAGAGAAATTCTTACAAAATTCGTTCAGGGGCTGTGATGCAACCTGGATTGACCATATCTAGACCCACAGCTGATTGAGACATAAGGGTGGACACTCTTGGGCCTGAGAGGTTTGGTGAGGTTGGGTGAGCCAGCACAGACCCTTTCAAGTAATACTGCATGGTACCCATCCCATGGGTCCCAAAACTCCAGGTTCAAGGGCGTCTTCCTACAACGAAAACAGGCATGAGAAACCCAGATGATGGTACACCGTGTGATCGGGAAAGGTTTCTAAAACGCACCTCATTTCTCATCTCCTTTGCTCAGGTTCGCCATTCCAGCCAATTTACTAGCCATCTCCCTCCTTGGAGAATCAGCACCTTTAACCTCCTGTTCCGTACAGGTTGCAATTTGTCCTTAGGATGAACGGGAAGAGGGGGAACCAATGAGAGACTAGCTCTAGGTTTTGGGACAGGCACAGGTCACTCTATTTTCCCATCAGGAAGAAGAATTAAGCACAAGCTCAGCCTGCCCCCCAGAACCAGAAGAGGGCCTGATGCAATCCTGCGCTTTTGTGGCCAGCTCCCAAAAAAGCGAGTTGAAAAATGGAGCTCAGGGGCCCTGCAATTCACAAACCTGCAGAGTTTTAAATGATACCTCTCGTCCACAAATATATTAAGGGAAGGCAACGAAGAGGCTTTGAATGCAAGGCAGAATTGCTGGAAACAGATTTCAGGAGGTAGATTCGAATCGCCTTGAAAGCACATGAAAAGCGGCAAAACGTGGACAATGATGCCCTTGGCCAAAAAGGGCGTATGCGTTTTTTCCTGAATATATTCAGGAAAAAACGAATGCGCCCTTTTTGGCCAACCAAGCAACCTGGAAAGGCAAATCATCGCTCAAAGAAGTCTCGCTTCCCAGAGGGCAAAAGGGCCATGCGGAAAAAAGTGTCCAAACCAGAAATGCAGGACCGGCCATGGAGAAATGGGAGCCTTGCTACGCTGATGGGTGGGATGTAAATTGCCAACAGCCACTCTGGAGAAGTGTACGGTGTGTTCTGAAACATCTAAAAAACACAGCTTGGAGAGCATAGGGCACTTCCACTCATGGGCGTATAAATTGGGAAAACTAAAAATCAGCAAGACACAGGCACCCCAAAGTTTAGGGCTGCTCTGTTGACAAGAACCCCTACTTCATTACACCTTAAATATCCTAGGAAAGAGAAAAATGGATAAAGAAGTTCGGGTCCTCATGTACAATGGAATATCACTCAGCCATGAAATCAACGTCATAAGGCTAGTAGCAGCACGATGAGTGGATTTAGGTACGACGTTTCTAAGTGAAATAAGTCACACAGAAAAAGACACTTATCCTAAGATATCACTTATAGAGGGAATGTAAAAACCGCTACACTTGAACTGAATTGCAAAACAGAACAGAGTCACACGTTTAGGAAACACACTATGGCTGCTAAACGGGAAAGGTGAGGTGGGGTGATGCATAAAACAAGGGTTTCAAATTAGCTCAGATACCGTTCCATAAACCCAATATGTAATAGACAAGACCTATTCCTTGCTAAGTGAACTGGACTCAACACCCCCTATTCACCGCACAAGAATATATCTGACTAGTAAGAATCTTCAAACCTATTTATTGATATCTCTCTGTAAGTGAGTCAAGGGGGTGTAAAGAGGCATAAACACAGCCGTGAAAAGCAGCTAAACCCCATTATAAAAATAAATTGCTTTTAAAAACCCGTGAAACAAAGACAGTGAAAGAGAGAGAAATTCTTACAAAATTCGTTCAGGGGCTGTGATGCAACCTGGATTGACCATATCTAGACCCACAGCTGATTGAGACATAAGGGTGGACACTCTTGGGGCTGAGAGGTTTGGTGAGGTTGGGTGAGCCAGCACAGACCCTTTCAAGTAATACTGCATGGTACCCATCCCATGGGTCCCAAATCTCCAGGTTCAAGGGCGTCTTCCTACAACGAAAACAGGCATGAGAAACCCAGAAGATGGTACACCGTGTGATCGGGAAAGGTTTCTAAAACGCACCTCATTTCTCATCTCCTTGTGCTCGGGTTCGCCATTCCAGCCGATTTACTAGCCATCTCCCTCCTTGGAGAATCAGCACCTTTAACCTCCTGTTCCGTACAGGTTGCAATTTGTCCTGAGGATGAACGGGAAGAGGGGGAACCAATGAGAGACTAGCTCTAGGTGTTGGGACAGGCACAGGTCACTCTATTTTCCCATCAGGAAGAAGAATTAAGCACAAGCTCAGCCTGCCCCCCAGAACCAGAAGAGGGCCTGATGCAATCCTGCGCTTTTGCGGCCAGCTCCCAAAAAAGCGAGTTGAAAAATGGAGCTCAGGGGCCCTGCAATTCACAAACCTGCAGAGTTTTAAATGATACCTCTCGTCCACAAATATATTAAGGGAAGGCAACGAAGAGGCTTTGAAAGCAAGGCAGAATTGCAGGAAACAGATTTCAGGAGGTAGATTCGAATCGCCTTGAAAGCACATGAAAAGCGGCAAAACGTGGACAATGATGCCCTTGGCCAAAAAGGGCGTATGCGTTTTTTCCTGAATATATTCAGGAAAAAACGCATACGCCCTTTTTGGCCAACCAAGCAACCTGGAAAGGCAAATCAGCGCTCCAAAGAAGTCTCGCTTCCCAGCGGGCAAAAGGGCCATGCGGAAAAAAGTGTCCAAACCAGAAATGCAGGACCGGCCATGGAGAAATGCGAGCATTGCTATGCTGATGGGCGGGATGTAAATTGCCAACAGCCACTCTGGAGAAGTGTACGGTGTGTCCTGAAACATCTAAAAAACACAGCTTGGAGAGCATAGGGCACTTCCATTCATGGGCGTATAAATTGGGAAAACTAAAAATCAGCAAGACACAGGCACCCCAAAGTTTAGGGCTGCTCTGTTGACAAGAATCCCCACGACATTACACCTTATATATCCTAGGAAAGAGAAAAATGCATAAAGAAGTTGTGGTCCTCATGTACAATGGAATATCACTCAGCCATGAAATCAACGTCATAAGGCTAGTAGCAGCACGATGAGTGGATTTAGGTATGACGATTCTAAGTGAAATAAGTCACACAGAAAAAGACACTTATCATAAGATATCACTTATAGAGGGAATGTAAAAACCGCTACACTTGAACTGAATTACAAAAGAGAAGAGAGTCACACGTTCAGAAAACACACTATGGCTGCTGAACGGGAAAGGTGAGGTGGGGTGATGCATAAAACAAGGGTTTCAAATTAGCTCCGATACCGTTCCATAAACCCAATATGTAATAGACAAGACCTACTCCTTGCTCAGTGAACTGGACTCAACACCCCCTATTCACCGCACAAGAATATATCTGACTAGTAAGAATCTTCAAACCTATGTATTGATATCTCTCTGTAAGGGAGTCAAGGGGGTGTAAAGCGGCATAAACACAGCCGTGAAAAACAGCTAAACCCCATTATAAAAATAAATTACTTTTAAAAACCCGTGAAACAAAGACAGTGAAAGAGAGAGAAATTCTTACAAAATTCGTTCAGGGGCTGTGATGCAACCTGGATTGACCATATCTAGACCCACAGCTGAGTGAGACATAAGGGTGGACACTCTTGGGGCTGAGAGGTTTGGTGAGGTTGGGTGAGCCAGCACAGACCCTTTCAAGTAATACTGCATGGTACCCATCCCATGGGTCCCAAATCTCCAGGTTCAAGGGCGTCTTCCTACAACGAAAACAGGCATGAGAAACCCAGAAGATGGTACACCGTGTGATCGGGAAAGGTTTCTAAAACGCACCTCATTTCTCATCTCCTTGGCTCGGGTTCGCCATTCCAGCCGATTTACTAGCCATCTCCCTCCTTGGAGAATCAGCACCTTTAACCTCCTGTTCCGTACAGGTTGCAATTTGTCCTGAGGATGAACGGGAAGAGGGGGAACCAATGAGAGACTAGCTCTAGGTGTTGGGACAGGCACAGGTCACTCTATTTTCCCATCAGGAAGAAGAATTAAGCACAAGCTCAGCCTGCCCCCCAGAACCAGAAGAGGGCCTGATGCAATCCTGCGCTTTTGCGGCCAGCTCCCAAAAAAGCGAGTTGAAAAATGGAGCTCAGGGGCACTGCAATTCACAAACCTGCAGAGTTTTAAATGATACCTCTCGTCCACAAATATATTAAGGGAAGGCAACGAAGAGGCTTTGAAAGCAAGGCAGAATTGCAGGAAACAGATTTCAGGAGGTAGATTCGAATCGCCTTGAAAGCACATGAAAAGCGGCAAAACGTGGACAATGATGCCCTTGGCCAAAAAGGGCGTATGCGTTTTTTCCTGAATATATTCAGGAAAAAACGCATACGCCCTTTTTGGCCAACCAAGCAACCTGGAAAGGCAAATCAGCGCTCCAAAAAAGTCTCGCTTCCCAGCGGGCAAAAGGGCCATGCGGAAAAAAGTGTCCAAAGCAGAAATGCAGGACCAGCCATGGAGAAATGGGAGCCTTGCTACGCTGATGGGTGGGATGTAAATTGCCAACAGCCACTCTGGAGAAGTGTACGGTGTGTTCTGAAACATCTAAAAAACACAGCTTGGAGAGCATAGGGCACTTCCACTCATGGGCGTATAAATTGGGAAAACTAAAAATCAGCAAGACACATGCACCCCAAAGTTTAGGGCTGCTCTGTTGACAAGAACCCCTACTTCATTACACCTTAAATATCCTAGGAAAGAGAAAAATGGATAAAGAAGTTCGGGTCCTCATGTACAATGGAATATCACTCAGCCATGAAATCAACGTCATAAGGCTAGTAGCAGCACGATGAGTGGATTTAGGTACGACGATTCTAAGTGAAATAAGTCACACAGAAAAAGACACTTATCCTAAGATATCACTTATAGAGGGAATGTAAAAACCGCTACACTTGAACTGAATTGCAAAACAGAACAGAGTCACACGTTTAGGAAACACACTATGGCTGCTGAACGGGAAAGGTGAGGTGGGGTGATGCATAAAACAAGGGTTTCAAATTAGCTCTGATACCGTTCCATAAACCCAATATGTAATAGACAAGACCTATTCCTTGCTAAGTGAACTGGACTCAACACCCCCTATTCACCGCACAAGAATATATCTGACTAGTAAGAATCTTCAAACCTATTTATTGATATCTCTCTGTAAGTGAGTCAAGGGGGTGTAAAGAGGCATAAACACAGCCGTGAAAAGCAGCTAAACCCCATTATAAAAATAAATTGCTTTTAAAAACCCGTGAAACAAAGACAGTGAAAGAGAGAGAAATTCTTACAAAATTCGTTCAGGGGCTGTGATGCAACCTGGATTGACCATATCTAGACCCACAGCTGATTGAGACATAAGGGTGGACACTCTTGGGGCTGAGAGGTTTGGTGAGGTTGGGTGATCCAGCACAGACCCTTTCAAGTAATACTGCATGGTACCCATCCCATGGGTCCCAAATCTCCAGGTTCAAGGGCGTCTTCCTACAACGAAAACAGGCATGAGAAACCCAGAAGATGGTACACCGTGTGATTGGGAAAGGTTTCTAAAACGCACCTCATTTCTCATCTCCTTTGCTCGGGTTCGCCATTCCAGCCGATTTACTAGCCATCTCCCTCCTTGGAGAATCAGCACCTTTAACCTCCTGTTCCGTACAGGTTGCAATTTGTCCTGAGGATGAAGGGGAAGAGGGGGAACCAATGAGAGACTAGCTCTAGGTGTTGGGACAGGCACAGGTCACTCTATTTTCCCATCAGGAAGAAGAATTAAGTGCAAGCTCAGCCTGCCCCCCAAAACCAGAAGAGGGCCTGAAGCAATCCTGCACTTTTGCGGCCAGCTCCCAAAAAAGCGAGATGAAAAATGGAGCTCAGGGGCACTGCAATTCACAAACCTGCAGAGTTTTAAATGATACCTCTCGTCCACAAATATATTAAGGGTAGGCAACGAAGAGGCTTTGAAAGCAAGGCAGAATTGCAGGAAACAGATTTCAGGAGGTAGATTCGAATCGCCTTGAAAGCACCTGAAAAGCGGCAAAACGTGGACAATGATGCCCTTGGCCAAAAAGGGCGTATCCGTTTTTTCCTGAATATATTCAGGAAAAAACGCATGCGCCCTTTTTGGCCAACCAAGCAACCTGGAAAGGCAAATCATCGCTCAAAGAAGTCTCGCTTCCCAGCGGGCAAAAGGGCCATGCGGAAAAAAGTGTCCAAACCAGAAATGCAGGACCGGCCATGGAGAAATGGGAGCCTTGCTACGCTGATGGGTGGGATGTAAATTGCCAACAGCCACTCTGGAGAAGTGTACGGTGTGTTCTGAAACATCTAAAAAACACAGCTTGGAGAGCATAGGGCACTTCCACTCATGGGCGTATAAATTGGGAAAACTAAAAATCAGCAAGACACAGGCACCCCAAAGTTTAGGGCTGCTCTGTTGACAAGAACCCCTACTTCATTACACCTTAAATATCCTAGGAAAGAGAAAAATGGATAAAGAAGTTCGGGTCCTCATGTACAATGGAATATCACTCAGCCATGAAATCAACGTCATAAGGCTAGTAGCAGCACGATGAGTGGATTTAGGTACGACGATTCTAAGTGAAATAAGTCACACAGAAAAAGACACTTATCCTAAGATATCACTTATAGAGGGAATGTAAAAACCGCTACACTTGAACTGAATTGCAAAACAGAACAGAGTCACACGTTTAGGAAACACACTATGGCTGCTGAACGGGAAAGGTGAGGTGGGGTGATGCATAAAACAAGGGTTTCAAATTAGCTCCGATACCGTTCCATAAACCCAATATGTAATAGACAAGACCTACTCCTTGCTCAGTGAACTGGACTCAACACCCCCTATTCACCGCACAAGAATATATCTGACTAGTAAGAATCTTCAAACCTATGTATTGATATCTCTCTGTAAGGGAGTCAAGGGGGTGTAAAGCGGCATAAACACAGCCGTGAAAAACAGCTAAACCCCATTATAAAAATAAATTACTTTTAAAAACCCGTGAAACAAAGACAGTGAAAGAGAGAGAAATTCTTACAAAATTCGTTCAGGGGCTGTGATGCAACCTGGATTGACCATATCTAGACCCACAGCTGAGTGAGACATAAGGGTGGACACTCTTGGGGCTGAGAGGTTTGGTGAGGTTGGGTGAGCCAGCACAGACCCTTTCAAGTAATACTGCATGGTACCCATCCCATGGGTCCCAAATCTCCAGGTTCAAGGGCGTCTTCCTACAACGAAAACAGGCATGAGAAACCCAGAAGATGGTACACCGTGTGATTGGGAAAGGTTTCTAAAACGCACCTCATTTCTCATCTCCTTTGCTCGGGTTCGCCATTCCAGCCGATTTACTAGCCATCTCCCTCCTTGGAGAATCAGCACCTTTAACCTCCTGTTCCGTACAGGTTGCAATTTGTCCTGAGGATGAAGGGGAAGAGGGGGAACCAATGAGAGACTAGCTCTAGGTGTTGGGACAGGCACAGGTCACTCTATTTTCCCATCAGGAAGAAGAATTAAGTGCAAGCTCAGCCTGCCCCCCAAAACCAGAAGAGGGCCTGAAGCAATCCTGCACTTTTGCGGCCAGCTCCCAAAAAAGCGAGATGAAAAATGGAGCTCAGGGGCACTGCAATTCACAAACCTGCAGAGTTTTAAATGATACCTCTCGTCCACAAATATATTAAGGGTAGGCAACGAAGAGGCTTTGAAAGCAAGGCAGAATTGCAGGAAACAGATTTCAGGAGGTAGATTCGAATCGCCTTGAAAGCACCTGAAAAGCGGCAAAACGTGGACAATGATGCCCTTGGCCAAAAAGGGCGTATCCGTTTTTTCCTGAATATATTCAGGAAAAAACGCATGCGCCCTTTTTGGCCAACCAAGCAACCTGGAAAGGCAAATCATCGCTCAAAGAAGTCTCGCTTCCCAGCGGGCAAAAGGGCCATGCGGAAAAAAGTGTCCAAACCAGAAATGCAGGACCGGCCATGGAGAAATGGGAGCCTTGCTACGCTGATGGGTGGGATGTAAATTGCCAACAGCCACTCTGGAGAAGTGTACGGTGTGTTCTGAAACATCTAAAAAACACAGCTTGGAGAGCATAGGGCACTTCCACTCATGGGCGTATAAATTGGGAAAACTAAAAATCAGCAAGACACAGGCACCCCAAAGTTTAGGGCTGCTCTGTTGACAAGAACCCCTACTTCATTACACCTTAAATATCCTAGGAAAGAGAAAAATGGATAAAGAAGTTCGGGTCCTCATGTACAATGGAATATCACTCAGCCATGAAATCAACGTCATAAGGCTAGTAGCAGCACGATGAGTGGATTTAGGTACGACGATTCTAAGTGAAATAAGTCACACAGAAAAAGACACTTATCCTAAGATATCACTTATAGAGGGAATGTAAAAACCGCTACACTTGAACTGAATTGCAAAACAGAACAGAGTCACACGTTTAGGAAACACACTATGGCTGCTGAACGGGAAAGGTGAGGTGGGGTGATGCATAAAACAAGGGTTTCAAATTAGCTCCGATACCGTTCCATAAACCCAATATGTAATAGACAAGACCTACTCCTTGCTCAGTGAACTGGACTCAACACCCCCTATTCACCGCACAAGAATATATCTGACTAGTAAGAATCTTCAAACCTATGTATTGATATCTCTCTGTAAGGGAGTCAAGGGGGTGTAAAGCGGCATAAACACAGCCGTGAAAAACAGCTAAACCCCATTATAAAAATAAATTACTTTTAAAAACCCGTGAAACAAAGACAGTGAAAGAGAGAGAAATTCTTACAAAATTCGTTCAGGGGCTGTGATGCAACCTGGATTGACCATATCTAGACCCACAGCTGAGTGAGACATAAGGGTGGACACTCTTGGGGCTGAGAGGTTTGGTGAGGTTGGGTGAGCCAGCACAGACCCTTTCAAGTAATACTGCATGGTACCCATCCCATGGGTCCCAAATCTCCAGGTTCAAGGGCGTCTTCCTACAACGAAAACAGGCATGAGAAACCCAGAAGATGGTACACCGTGTGATCGGGAAAGGTTTCTAAAACGCACCTCATTTCTCATCTCCTTTGCTCGGGTTCGCCATTCCAGCCGATTTACTAGCCATCTCCCTCCTTGGAGAATCAGCACCTTTAACCTCCTGTTCCGTACAGGGTGCAATTTGTCCTGAGGATGAACGGGAAGAGGGGGAACCAATGAGAGACTAGCTCTAGGTGTTGGGACACTCACAGGTCACTCTATTTTCCAATCAGGAAGAAGAATTAAGCACAAGCTCAGCCTGCCCCCCAGAACCAGAAGAGGGCCTGATGCAATCCTGCGCTTTTGCGGCCAGCTCCCAAAAAAGCGAGTTGAAAAATGGAGCTCAGGGGCCCTGCAATTCACAAACCTGCAGAGTTTTAAATGATACCTCTCGTCCACAAATATATTAAGGGAAGGCAACGAAGAGGCTTTGAAAGCAAGGCAGAATTGCAGGAAACAGATTTCAGGAGGTAGATTCGAATCGCCTTGAAAGCACATGAAAAGCGGCAAAACGTGGACAATGATGCCCTTGGCCAAAAAGGGCGTATGCGTTTTTTCCTGAATATATTCAGGAAAAAACGCATACGCCCTTTTTGGCCAACCAAGCAACCTGGAAAGGCAAATCATCGCTCAAAGAAGTCTCGCTTCCCAGCGGGCAAAAGGGCCATGCGGAAAAAAGTGTCCAAACCAGAAATGCAGGACCGGCCATGGAGAAATGGGAGCCTTGCTACGCTGATGGGTGGGATGTAAATTGCCAACAGCCACTCTGGAGAAGTGTACGGTGTGTTCTGAAACATCTAAAAAACACAGCTTGGAGAGCATAGGGCACTTCCACTCATGGGCGTATAAATTGGGAAAACTAAAAATCAGCAAGACACAGGCACCCCAAAGTTTAGGGCTGTTCTGTTGACAAGAACCCCTACTTCATTACACCTTAAATATCCTAGGAAAGAGAAAAATGGATAAAGAAGTTCGGGTCCTCATGTACAATGGAATATCACTCAGCCATGAAATCAACGTCATAAGGCTAGTAGCAGCACGATGAGTGGATTTAGGTACGACGATTCTAAGTGAAATAAGTCACACAGAAAAAGACACATATCCTAAGATATCACTTATAGAGGGAATGTAAAAACCGCTACACTTGAACTGAATTGCAAAACAGAACAGAGTCACACGTTTAGGAAACACACTATGGCTGCTGAACGGGAAAGGTGAGGTGGGGTGATGCATAAAACAAGGGTTTCAAATTAGCTCAGATACCGTTCCATAAACCCAATATGTAATAGACAAGACCTATTCCTTGCTAAGTGAACTGGACTCAACACCCCCTATTCACCGCACAAGAATATATCTGACTAGTAAGAATCTTCAAACCTATTTATTGATATCTCTCTGTAAGTGAGTCAAGGGGGTGTAAAGAGGCATAAACACAGCCGTGAAAAGCAGCTAAACCCCATTATAAAAATAAATTGCTTTTAAAAACCCGTGAAACAAAGACAGTGAAAGAGAGAGAAATTCTTACAAAATTCGTTCAGGGGCTGTGATGCAACCTGGATTGACCATATCTAGACCCACAGCTGATTGAGACATAAGGGTGGACACTCTTGGGGCTGAGAGGTTTGGTGAGGTTGGGTGAGCCAGCACAGACCCTTTCAAGTAATACTGCATGGTACCCATCCCATGGGTCCCAAATCTCCAGGTTCAAGGGCGTCTTCCTACAACGAAAACAGGCATGAGAAACCCAGAAGATGGTACACCGTGTGATCGGGAAAGGTTTCTAAAACGCACCTCATTTCTCATCTCCTTGTGCTCGGGTTCGCCATTCCAGCCGATTTACTAGCCATCTCCCTCCTTGGAGAATCAGCACCTTTAACCTCCTGTTCCGTACAGGTTGCAATTTGTCCTGAGGATGAACGGGAAGAGGGGGAACCAATGAGAGACTAGCTCTAGGTGTTGGGACAGGCACAGGTCACTCTATTTTCCCATCAGGAAGAAGAATTAAGCACAAGCTCAGCCTGCCCCCCAGAACCAGAAGAGGGCCTGATGCAATCCTGCGCTTTTGCGGTCAGCTCCCAAAAAAGCGAGTTGAAAAATGGAGCTCAGGGGCCCTGCAATTCACAAACCTGCAGAGTTTTAAATGATACCTCTCGTCCACAAATATATTAAGGGAAGGCAACGAAGAGGCTTTGAAAGCAAGGCAGAATTGCAGGAAACAGATTTCAGGAGGTAGATTCGAATCGCCTTGAAAGCACATGAAAAGCGGCAAAACGTGGACAATGATGCCCTTGGCCAAAAAGGGCGTATGCGTTTTTTCCTGAATATATTCAGGAAAAAACGCATACGCCCTTTTTGGCCAACCAAGCAACCTGGAAAGGCAAATCAGCGCTCCAAAGAAGTCTCGCTTCCCAGCGGGCAAAAGGGCCATGCGGAAAAAAGTGTCCAAAGCAGAAATGCAGGACCAGCCATGGAGAAATGGGAGCCTTGCTACGCTGATGGGTGGGATGTAAATTGCCAACAGCCACTCTGGAGAAGTGTACGGTGTGTTCTGAAACATCTAAAAAACACAGCTTGGAGAGCATAGGGCACTTCCACTCATGGGCGTATAAATTGGGAAAACTAAAAATCAGCAAGACACATGCACCCCAAAGTTTAGGGCTGCTCTGTTGACAAGAACCCCTACTTCATTACACCTTAAATATCCTAGGAAAGAGAAAAATGGATAAAGAAGTTCGGGTCCTCATGTACAATGGAATATCACTCAGCCATGAAATCAACGTCATAAGGCTAGTAGCAGCACGATGAGTGGATTTAGGTACGACGATTCTAAGTGAAATAAGTCACACAGAAAAAGACACTTATCCTAAGATATCACTTATAGAGGGAATGTAAAAACCGCTACACTTGAACTGAATTGCAAAACAGAACAGAGTCACACGTTTAGGAAACACACTATGGCTGCTGAACGGGAAAGGTGAGGTGGGGTGATGCATAAAACAAGGGTTTCAAATTAGCTCAGATACCGTTCCATAAACCCAATATGTAATAGACAAGACCTATTCCTTGCTAAGTGAACTGGACTCAACACCCCCTATTCACCGCACAAGAATATATCTGACTAGTAAGAATCTTCAAACCTATTTATTGATATCTCTCTGTAAGTGAGTCAAGGGGGTGTAAAGAGGCATAAACACAGCCGTGAAAAGCAGCTAAACCCCATTATAAAAATAAATTGCTTTTAAAAACCCGTGAAACAAAGACAGTGAAAGAGAGAGAAATTCTTACAAAATTCGTTCAGGGGCTGTGATGCAACCTGGATTGACCATATCTAGACCCACAGCTGATTGAGACATAAGGGTGGACACTCTTGGGGCTGAGAGGTTTGGTGAGGTTGGGTGAGCCAGCACAGACCCTTTCAAGTAATACTGCATGGTACCCATCCCATGGGTCCCAAATCTCCAGGTTCAAGGGCGTCTTCCTACAACGAAAACAGGCATGAGAAACCCAGAAGATGGTACACCGTGTGATTGGGAAAGGTTTCTAAAACGCACCTCATTTCTCATCTCCTTTGCTCGGGTTCGCCATTCCAGCCGATTTACTAGCCATCTCCCTCCTTGGAGAATCAGCACCTTTAACCTCCTGTTCCGTACAGGTTGCAATTTGTCCTGAGGATGAAGGGGAAGAGGGGGAACCAATGAGAGACTAGCTCTAGGTGTTGGGACAGGCACAGGTCACTCTATTTTCCCATCAGGAAGAAGAATTAAGCGCAAGCTCAGCCTGCCCCCCAAAACCAGAAGAGGGCCTGAAGCAATCCTGCACTTTTGCGGCCAGCTCCCAAAAAAGCGAGTTGAAAAATGGAGCTCAGGGGCACTGCAATTCACAAACCTGCAGAGTTTTAAATGATACCTCTCGTCCACAAATATATTAAGGGAAGGCAACGAAGAGGCTTTGAAAGCAAGGCAGAATTGCAGGAAACAGATTTCAGGAGGTAGATTCGAATCGCCTTGAAAGCACCTGAAAAGCGGCAAAACGTGGACAATGATGCCCTTGGCCAAAAAGGGCGTATCCGTTTTTTCCTGAATATATTCAGGAAAAAACGCATGCGCCCTTTTTGGCCAACCAAGCAACCTGGAAAGGCAAATCATCGCTCAAAGAAGTCTCGCTTCCCAGCGGGCAAAAGGGCCATGCGGAAAAAAGTGTCCAAACCAGAAATGCAGGACCGGCCATGGAGAAATGGGAGCCTTGCTACGCTGATGGGTGGGATGTAAATTGCCAACAGCCACTCTGGAGAAGTGTACGGTGTGTTCTGAAACATCTAAAAAACACAGCTTGGAGAGCATAGGGCACTTCCACTCATGGGCGTATAAATTGGGAAAACTAAAAATCAGCAAGACACAGGCACCCCAAAGTTTAGGGCTGCTCTGTTGACAAGAACCCCTACTTCATTACACCTTAAATATCCTAGGAAAGAGAAAAATGGATAAAGAAGTTCGGGTCCTCATGTACAATGGAATATCACTCAGCCATGAAATCAACGTCATAAGGCTAGTAGCAGCACGATGAGTGGATTTAGGAACGACGATTCTAAGTGAAATAAGTCACACAGAAAAAGACACTTATCCTAAGATATCACTTATAGAGGGAATGTAAAAACCGCTACACTTGAACTGAATTGCAAAACAGAACAGAGTCACACGTTTAGGAAACACACTATGGCTGCTGAACGGGAAAGGTGAGGTGGGGTGATGCATAAAACAAGGGTTTCAAATTAGCTCAGATACCGTTCCATAAACCCAATATGTAATAGACAAGACCTATTCCTTGCTAAGTGAACTGGACTCAACACCCCCTATTCACCGCACAAGAATATATCTGACTAGTAAGAATCTTCAAACCTATTTATTGATATCTCTCTGTAAGTGAGTCAAGGGGGTGTAAAGAGGCATAAACACAGCCGTGAAAAGCAGCTAAACCCCATTATAAAAATAAATTGCTTTTAAAAACCCGTGAAACAAAGACAGTGAAAGAGAGAGAAATTCTTACAAAATTCGTTCAGGGGCTGTGATGCAACCTGGATTGACCATATCTAGACCCACAGCTGATTGAGACATAAGGGTGGACACTCTTGGGGCTGAGAGGTTTGGTGAGGTTGGGTGAGCCAGCACAGACCCTTTCAAGTAATACTGCATGGTACCCATCCCATGGGTCCCAAATCTCCAGGTTCAAGGGCGTCTTCCTACAACGAAAACAGGCATGAGAAACCCAGAAGATGGTACACCGTGTGATCGGGAAAGGTTTCTAAAACGCACCTCATTTCTCATCTCCTTGTGCTCGGGTTCGCCATTCCAGCCGATTTACTAGCCATCTCCCTCCTTGGAGAATCAGCACCTTTAACCTCCTGTTCCGTACAGGTTGCAATTTGTCCTGAGGATGAACGGGAAGAGGGGGAACCAATGAGAGACTAGCTCTAGGTGTTGGGACAGGCACAGGTCACTCTATTTTCCCATCAGGAAGAAGAATTAAGCACAAGCTCAGCCTGCCCCCCAGAACCAGAAGAGGGCCTGATGCAATCCTGCGCTTTTGCGGCCAGCTCCCAAAAAAGCGAGTTGAAAAATGGAGCTCAGGGGCCCTGCAATTCACAAACCTGCAGAGTTTTAAATGATACCTCTCGTCCACAAATATATTAAGGGAAGGCAACGAAGAGGCTTTGAAAGCAAGGCAGAATTGCAGGAAACAGATTTCAGGAGGTAGATTCGAATCGCCTTGAAAGCACATGAAAAGCGGCAAAACGTGGACAATGATGCCCTTGGCCAAAAAGGGCGTATGCGTTTTTTCCTGAATATATTCAGGAAAAAACGCATACGCCCTTTTTGGCCAACCAAGCAACCTGGAAAGGCAAATCAGCGCTCCAAAGAAGTCTCGCTTCCCAGCGGGCAAAAGGGCCATGCGGAAAAAAGTGTCCAAAGCAGAAATGCAGGACCAGCCATGGAGAAATGGGAGCCTTGCTACGCTGATGGGTGGGATGTAAATTGCCAACAGCCACTCTGGAGAAGTGTACGGTGTGTTCTGAAACATCTAAAAAACACAGCTTGGAGAGCATAGGGCACTTCCACTCATGGGCGTATAAATTGGGAAAACTAAAAATCAGCAAGACACAGGCACCCCAAAGTTTAGGGCTGCTCTGTTGACAAGAACCCCTACTTCATTACACCTTAAATATCCTAGGAAAGAGAAAAATGGATAAAGAAGTTCGGGTCCTCATGTACAATGGAATATCACTCAGCCATGAAATCAACGTCATAAGGCTAGTAGCAGCACGATGAGTGGATTTAGGAACGACGATTTTAAGTGAAATAAGTCACACAGAAAAAGACACTTATCCTAAGATATCACTTATAGAGGGAATGTAAAAACCGCTACACTTGAACTGAATTGCAAAACAGAACAGAGTCACACGTTTAGGAAACACACTATGGCTGCTGAACGGGAAAGGTGAGGTGGGGTGATGCATAAAACAAGGGTTTCAAATTAGCTCAGATACCGTTCCATAAACCCAATATGTAATAGACAAGACCTATTCCTTGCTAAGTGAACTGGACTCAACACCCCCTATTCACCGCACAAGAATATATCTGACTAGTAAGAATCTTCAAACCTATTTATTGATATCTCTCTGTAAGTGAGTCAAGGGGGTGTAAAGAGGCATAAACACAGCCGTGAAAAGCAGCTAAACCCCATTATAAAAATAAATTGCTTTTAAAAACCCGTGAAACAAAGACAGTGAAAGAGAGAGAAATTCTTACAAAATTCGTTCAGGGGCTGTGATGCAACCTGGATTGACCATATCTAGACCCACAGCTGATTGAGACATAAGGGTGGACACTCTTGGGGCTGAGAGGTTTGGTGAGGTTGGGTGAGCCAGCACAGACCCTTTCAAGTAATACTGCATGGTACCCATCCCATGGGTCCCAAATCTCCAGGTTCAAGGGCGTCTTCCTACAACGAAAACAGGCATGAGAAACCCAGAAGATGGTACACCGTGTGATCGGGAAAGGTTTCTAAAACGCACCTCATTTCTCATCTCCTTTGCTCGGGTTCGCCATTCCAGCCGATTTACTAGCCATCTCCCTCCTTGGAGAATCAGCACCTTTAACCTCCTGTTCCGTACAGGTTGCAATTTGTCCTGAGGATGAAGGGGAAGAGGGGGAACCAATGAGAGACTAGCTCTAGGTGTTGGGACAGGCACAGGTCACTCTATTTTCCCATCAGGAAGAAGAATTAAGCGCAAGCTCAGCCTGCCCCCCAAAACCAGAAGAGGGCCTGAAGCAATCCTGCGCTTTTGCGGCCAGCTCCCAAAAAAGCGAGTTGAAAAATGGAGCTCAGGGGCACTGCAATTCACAAACCTGCAGAGTTTTAAATGATACCTCTCGTCCACAAATATATTAAGGGAAGGCAACGAAGAGGCTTTGAAAGCAAGGCAGAATTGCAGGAAACAGATTTCAGGAGGTAGATTCGAATCGCCTTGAAAGCACCTGAAAAGCTGCAAAACGTGGACAATGATGCCCTTGGCCAAAAAGGGCGTATGCGTTTTTTCCTGAATATATTCAGGAAAAAACGGATACGCCCTTTTTGGCCAACCAAGCAACCTGGAAAGGCAAATCAGCGCTCCAAAGAAGTCTCGCTTCCCAGCGGGCAAAAGGGCCATGCGGAAAAAAGTGTCCAAACCAGAAATGCAGGACCGGCCATGGAGAAATGCGAGCATTGCTCTGCTGATGGGCGGGATGTAAATTGCCAACAGCCACTCTGGAGAAGTGTACGGTGTGTCCTGAAACATCTAAAAAACACAGCTTGGAGAGCATAGGGCACTTCCATTCATGGGCGTATAAATTGGGAAAACTAAAAATCAGCAAGACACAGGCACCCCAAAGTTTAGGGCTGCTCTGTTGACAAGAATCCCCACGACATTACACCTTATATATCCTAGGAAAGAGCAAAATGCATAAAGAAGTTGTGGTCCTCATGTACAATGGAATATCACTCAGCCATGAAATCAACGTCATAAGGCTAGTAGCAGCACGATGAGTGGATTTAGGTACGACGATTCTAAGTGAAATAAGTCACACAGAAAAAGACACTTATCCTAAGATATCACTTATAGAGGGAATGTAAAAACCGCTATACTTGAACTGAATTGCAAAACAGAACAGAGTCACACGTTTAAGAAACACACTATGGCTGCTGAACGGGAAAGGTGAGGTGGGGTGATGCATAAAACAAGGGTTTCAAATTAGCTCCGATACCGTTCCATAAACCCAATATGTAATAGACAAGACCTATTCCTTGTTCAGTGAACTGGACTCAACACCCCCTATTCACCGAACAAGAATATATCTGACTAGTAAGAATCTTCAAACCTATGTATTGATATCTCTCTGTAAGTGAGTCAAGGGGGTGTAAAGCGGCATAAACACAGCCGTGAAAAGCAGCTAAACCCCATTATAAAAATAAATTACTTTTCAAAACCCGTGAAAGAAAGACAGTGAAAGAGAGAGAAATTCTTCCAAAATTCGTTCAGGGGCTGTGATGCAACCTGGATTGACCATATCTAGACCCACAGCTGATTGAGACATAAGGGGGGACACTCTTGGGGCTGAGAGGTTTGGTGAGGTTGGGTGAGCCAGCGCAGACCCTTTCAAGTAATACTGCATGGTACCCATCCCATGGGTCCCAAATCTCCAGGTTCAAGGGCGTCTTCCTACAACGAAAACAGGCATGAGAAACCCAGAAGATGGTACACCGTGTGATCGGGAAAGGTTTCTAAAACGCACCTCATTTCTCATCTCCTTTGCTCAGGTTTGCCATTCCAGCCGAATTACTAGCCATCTCCCTCGTTGGAGAATCAGCACCTTTAACCTCCTGTTCCGTACATGTTGCAATTTGTCCTGAGGATGAACGGGAAGAGGGGGAACCAATGAGAGACTAGCTCTAGGTGTTGGGACAGGCACAGGTCACTCTATTTTCCCATCAGGAAGAAGAATTAAGCACAAGCTCAGCCTGCCCCCCAGAAGCAGAAGAGGGCCTGATGCAATCCTGCGCTTTTGTGGCCAGCTCCCAAAAAAGCGAGTTGAAAAATGGAGCTCAGGGGCCCTGCAATTCACAAACCTGCAGAGTTTTAAATGATACCTCTCGTCCACAAATATATTAAGGGAAGGCAACGAAGAGGCTTTGAAAGCAAGGCAGAATTGCAGGAAACAGATTTCAGGAGGTAGATTCGAATCGCCTTGAAAGCACATGAAAAGCGGCAAAACGTGGACAATGATGCCCTTGGCCAAAAAGGGCGTGTGCGTTTTTTCCTGAATATATTCAGGAAAAAACACATGCACCGTTTTTGGCCAACCAAGCAACCTGGAAAGGCAAATCATCGCTCCAAAGAAGTCTGGCTTCCCAGGGGGCAAAAGGGCCATGCGGAAAAAAGTGTCCAAACCAGAAATGCAGGACCGGCCATGGAGAAATGGGAGCCTTGTTACGCTGATGGGTGGGATGTAAATCGCCAACAGCCACTCTGGAGAAGTGTACGGTGTGTTCTGAAACATCTAAAAAACACAGCTTGGAGAGCATAGGGCACTTCCACTCATGGGCGTATAAATTGGGAAAACTAAAAATCAGCAAGACACAGGCACCCCAAAGTTTAGAGCTTCTCTGTTGATAAGAACCCCCACTTCATTACACCTTAAATATCCTAGGAAAGAGAAAAATGGATAAAGAAGTTGTGGTCCTCATGTACAATGGAATATCACTCAGCCATGAAATCAACGTCATAAGGCTAGTAGCAGCACGATGAGTGGATTTAGGTACGACGATTCTAAGTGAAATAAGTCACACAGAAAAAGACACTTATCCTAAGATATCACTTATAGAGGGAATGTAAAAACCGCTACACTTGAACTGAATTGCAAAACAGAACAGAGTCACACGTTTAGGAAACACACTATGGCTGCTGAACGGGAAAGGTGAGGTGGGGTGATGCATAAAACAAGGGTTTCAAATTAGCTCAGATACCGTTCCATAAACCCAATATGTAATAGACAAGACCTACTCCTTGCTCAGTGAACTGGACTCAACACCCCCTATTCACCGCACAAGAATATATCTGACTAGTAAGAATCTTCAAACCTATGTATTGATATCTCTCTGTAAGTGAGTCAAGGGGGTGTAAAGCGGCATAAACACAGCCGTGAAAAGCAGCTAAACCCCATTATAAAAATAAATTACTTTTAAAAACCAGTGAAACAAAGACAGTGAAAGAGAGAGAAATTCTTACAAAATTCGTTCAGGGGCTGTGATGCAACCTGGATTGACCATATCTAGACCCACAGCTGATTGAGACATAAGGGTGGACACTCTTGGGGCTGAGAGGTTCGGTGAGGTTGGGTGAGCCAACGCAGACCCTTTCAAGTAATACTGCATGGTACCCATCCCATGGGTCCCAAATCTCCAGGTTCAAGGGCATCTTCCTACATCGAAAACAGGCATGAGAAACCCAGAAGATGGTACACCGTGTGATCGGGAAAGTTTTCTAAAACGCACCTCATTTCTCATCTCCTTTGCTCGGGTTCGCCATTCCAGCCGATTTACTAGCCATCTCCCTCCTTGGAGAATCAGCACCTTTAACCTCCTGTTCCGTACAGGTTGCAATTTGTCCTGAGGATGAACGGGAAGAGGGGGAACCAATGAGAGACTAGCTCTAGGTGTTGGGACAGGCACAGGTCACTCTATTTTCCCATCAGGAAGAAGAATTAAGCACAAGCTCAGCCTGCCCCCCAGAACCAGAAGAGGGCCTGATGCAATCCTGCGCTTTTGCGGCCAGCTCCCAAAAAAGCGAGTTGAAAAATGGAGCTCAGGGGCCCTGCAATTCACAAACCTGCAGAGTTTTAAATGATACCTCTCGTCCACAAATATATTAAGGGAAGGCAACGAAGAGGCTTTGAAAGCAAGGCAGAATTGCAGGAAACAGATTTCAGGAGGTAGATTCGAATCGCCTTGAAAGCACATGAAAAGCGGCAAAACGTGGACAATGATGCCCTTGGCCAAAAAGGGCGTATGCGTTTTTTCCTGAATATATTCAGGAAAAAACGCATACGCCCTTTTTGGCCAACCAAGCAACCTGGAAAGGCAAATCAGCGCTCCAAAGAAGTCTCGCTTCCCAGCGGGCAAAAGGGCCATGCGGAAAAAAGTGTCCAAAGCAGAAATGCAGGACCAGCCATGGAGAAATGGGAGCCTTGCTACGCTGATGGGTGGGATGTAAATTGCCAACAGCCACTCTGGAGAAGTGTACGGTGTGTTCTGAAACATCTAAAAAACACAGCTTGGAGAGCATAGGGCACTTCCACTCATGGGCGTATAAATTGGGAAAACTAAAAATCAGCAAGACACATGCACCCCAAAGTTTAGGGCTGCTCTGTTGACAAGAACCCCTACTTCATTACACCTTAAATATCCTAGGAAAGAGAAAAATGGATAAAGAAGTTCGGGTCCTCATGTACAATGGAATATCACTCAGCCATGAAATCAACGTCATAAGGCTAGTAGCAGCACGATGAGTGGATTTAGGTACGACGATTCTAAGTGAAATAAGTCACACAGAAAAAGACACTTATCCTAAGATATCACTTATAGAGGGAATGTAAAAACCGCTACACTTGAACTGAATTGCAAAACAGAACAGAGTCACACGTTTAGGAAACACACTATGGCTGCTGAACGGGAAAGGTGAGGTGGGGTGATGCATAAAACAAGGGTTTCAAATTAGCTCAGATACCGTTCCATAAACCCAATATGTAATAGACAAGACCTATTCCTTGCTAAGTGAACTGGACTCAACACCCCCTATTCACCGCACAAGAATATATCTGACTAGTAAGAATCTTCAAACCTATTTATTGATATCTCTCTGTAAGTGAGTCAAGGGGGTGTAAAGAGGCATAAACACAGCCGTGAAAAGCAGCTAAACCCCATTATAAAAATAAATTGCTTTTAAAAACCCGTGAAACAAAGACAGTGAAAGAGAGAGAAATTCTTACAAAATTCGTTCAGGGGCTGTGATGCAACCTGGATTGACCATATCTAGACCCACAGCTGATTGAGACATAAGGGTGGACACTCTTGGGGCTGAGAGGTTTGGTGAGTTTGGGTGATCCAGCACAGACCCTTTCAAGTAATACTGCATGGTACCCATCCCATGGGTCCCAAATCTCCAGGTTCAAGGGCGTCTTCCTACAACGAAAACAGGCATGAGAAACCCAGAAGATGGTACACCGTGTGATTGGGAAAGGTTTCTAAAACGCACCTCATTTCTCATCTCCTTTGCTCGGGTTCGCCATTCCAGCCGATTTACTAGCCATCTCCCTCCTTGGAGAATCAGCACCTTTAACCTCCTGTTCCGTACAGGTTGCAATTTGTCCTGAGGATGAAGGGGAAGAGGGGGAACCAATGAGAGACTAGCTCTAGGTGTTGGGACAGGCACAGGTCACTCTATTTTCCCATCAGGAAGAAGAATTAAGCGCAAGCTCAGCCTGCCCCCCAAAACCAGAAGAGGGCCTGAAGCAATCCTGCACTTTTGCGGCCAGCTCCCAAAAAAGCGAGATGAAAAATGGAGCTCAGGGGCACTGCAATTCACAAACCTGCAGAGTTTTAAATGATACCTCTCGTCCACAAATATATTAAGGGAAGGCAACGAAGAGGCTTTGAAAGCAAGGCAGAATTGCAGGAAACAGATTTCAGGAGGTAGATTCGAATCGCCTTGAAAGCACCTGAAAAGCGGCAAAACGTGGACAATGATGCCCTTGGCCAAAAAGGGCATATGCGTTTTTTCCTGAATATATTCAGGAAAAAACGCATGCGCCCTTTTTGGCCAACCAAGCAACCTGGAAAGGCAAATCATCGCTCAAAGAAGTCTCGCTTCCCAGCGGGCAAAAGGGCCATGCGGAAAAAAGTGTCCAAACCAGAAATGCAGGACCGGCCATGGAGAAATGGGAGCCTTGCTACGCTGATGGGTGGGATGTAAATTGCCAACAGCCACTCTGGAGAAGTGTACGGTGTGTTCTGAAACATCTAAAAAACACAGCTTGGAGAGCATAGGGCACTTCCACTCATGGGCGTATAAATTGGGAAAACTAAAAATCAGCAAGACACAGGCACCCCAAAGTTTAGGGCTGCTCTGTTGACAAGAACCCCTACTTCATTACACCTTAAATATCCTAGGAAAGAGAAAAATGGATAAAGAAGTTGGGGTCCTCATGTACAATGGAATATCACTCAGCCATGAAATCAACGTCATAAGGCTAGTAGCAGCACGATGAGTGGATTTAGGTACGACGATTCTAAGTGAAATAAGTCACACAGAAAAAGACACTTATCCTAAGATATCACTTATAGAGGGAATGTAAAAACCGCTACACTTGAACTGAATTGCAAAACAGAACAGAGTCACACGTTTAGGAAACACACTATGGCTGCTGAACGGGAAAGGTGAGGTGGGGTGATGCATAAAACAAGGGTTTCAAATTAGCTCCGATACCGTTCCATAAACCCAATATGTAATAGACAAGACCTACTCCTTGCTCAGTGAACTGGACTCAACACCCCCTATTCACCGCACAAGAATATATCTGACTAGTAAGAATCTTCAAACCTATGTATTGATAT